>NC_134478.1:14748362-15038685 GCF_964194025.1 Convolutriloba macropyga | reverse complement strand
AAAATCAAAAAACCGACCAGGTTTCTGGTCTTCTGAATTTCTATCTAGGCCAACAGTGAGGGGACTCTGTTGCCCGGAAGATCGATCAAATAAAATAAACCAAAGGTTTTGAATTGGTGAAGAAAGCGTCACTTTGTTACTCTGATATTTCCCCTCTTCCTTTCGTCAATGCTGTTGCAAAAAATATTGCCTTGAAATAAGTTAATTCACAATAGGGCTCGTAATATCAATTCTAGTTTTATGGATAACAAATGTAAGAAGATTACTTGCACATCAATGGAAAGGACAATCAAAACTTAGGACAATTTATAATTGTAATTAACGTAATTAAAAGATCAATATCCGCGGTTCAATTCCCAAATGAACTGAATCAAAAACGCTCACAGTATCCCAACTGGTTTTGCAATTACAAACTTCCAGAGTTCAGTCCCACTTTCAATCTCTCCTCTGCTTTTCACACTATCTCTTAAAGTTTAGTCCAACTAAACCAACTACTTTCTCGCGCTTGTGCAAGAATCTTTCCCGTGTCCAAACTTCTGAATTCCCCCAAAAATCTCCAATCTCTGCAAAAAATTCTGTGTCACTTCAATTTATACTCAATCAATACGCTCTTATCTTAAGCAAACAAACCCTAATATCTTAAGTAAACATCGCAACTTTAACATGAAATCTGTCACATTCTGCAGGAGGGCTTTGTTTGCTATGCAAACAATTCAAAATCAAATTATGCTCTGTCATTCAACTGCTAACAACTATTGTTCAAATTTCTCTTTATCTCAAGTCAATAACCTTTGTAATCTTATGTAAACTAACCCACTTTGCGTTATCTCATATATGCACTCGACATGTCAATCAGTGTTTGCTCAGTAAACATTGAACGTTGCTCTGAAAATTTATTATTCCTCTATTTCTGCTATCAAAATAACTAGCTGCAATCAATCCCTGTCAAAAATCATGTTTTGAATAAATAAACAAACTCAATTCTGAAACAAACACCAATTGTAATTTACAGCTTTGAAACCAATTCAAGCAATTCCCTGTAATTATACAACCCCATTAGACCAATTTTGTTAAATACCTAAAAATTTGATATCTAGGGGTCATCCAAAGGTCGCCCGTCATAAATAAGGGGTCAGGTTGATAAAACTAATTTTTGTCATGGAAATTTCTCTCATAGTTGCACCTATCTACAAAATTTCATGAACTATATCCGAATAGAACACGAGCAATGACCACGTACACTTTTCATTGACCTCCCGGATGACCCCAGAGTTCCAAAGCTAATAACTCACGACGTAGTGGTCAAAACGTCTTTGGGTAAATTTTTTTTATTAAATATAGAGTGCCACTAACTTGCCTGCCAAGTTTGACAACCAACGGATTAGCCGTTGCAAGTCGTTTGCAAATTGAATACTTTAAACGAGTCGTGTCGGCCAACATCTGAAAAATCCGAATTCGGAAAAAAGTGATCGGGGTGGGTATATTTTGTCACTAATTGTCCTGGTTTATCACATTTTTACCATATCAAACTCATTTGAGGGCTAGAATTTCATTTTTTTTCGGTTTTTCGGCTTTCCCGTAGCACCGGCTTGCGGTCGGAATCTGGGGTTTAAATATCACTAATCGAGAGCCCTTGAAAATTTACAGTAACCCTCCAGAAATCATAGGGCTACTACCAGTAGTCCACGAGCAATTCAAGTTTTCCGTTCAAATTGTATTTCTCGTACCCAATTTAGTCTATCCCCCAAGTTTCAGGTCAATCCGACTTCAACTTTTTGCAAAAAAAAATATTTCAATTTCGGTGCTAACAACCTTCATGAGATGATTACCAATATTCTCAAAAGTCGCCATTTTACATCGTAAACCCTTCTCAAGATCATGCAAAACCCTAATTCATACGATCACGACATTACAACTGATTAATTCCATTACTTCCGACTTAAACAGTCACATTTCACAATAGAATACCCAAAAACCATCAAATCACATTACTTTCGGTGTTATTAACTGGATGGTGGGTGGTCTGATTGGCCTGAAATTTATACCCGCATTGGAGGACCATTGGGGGTTCCTCCCATCATTAATTGGTTATCAACCAATAACTCCTTCGCATCTTGGGGGGGGGGTCGGACAAGTTCCACCCCATGGTTTTTCGAAAACTGATAATTTGCCTTCTCTTATTTCAAAATTCATATAAATTTCTTCAACAATTTTCTAAACCATTCCCATGGTCACCCAATATTTTACTGCACAAGTACATTCTAGTAGGACTTGTTTATATCGTTATTTCATCCATAAACTATCAAATATTTACTTAAAATATCAAAAACCTTCGAATAACACCACTTCCAGTGCTAAAAACTCTGATCGAAAAAGTGTAACTGGCCGCTCATCCCATTATAAATATAGAAAATCATTAGGGGGAACGTGCCTACAAATTTGCAGAGTCCAATGATGAATATATCTTAGAGAGTTGAGGAAAGACACGAAAAATAGATTAAAGCTCAAAAACTAGCGCCAAGAAACTTTACAGAACACATATATCAGTAATTTCATTCACAAAGGTCAGACAAAAATATCATAGTCAATTCAAAAACTTCTCAGAGCTGCATGGAACTGAATGAAATACAGCGAATAAAAAACAGAAAACAGATAAAAATTATTTTTTTTCTTAATTTATATACAGCTCAAATTTAGTGGGATGAAGTAAAAACAAATGGTTATGGCATCAGTCACAAATGATTTATGCAGAAAACGGAATGGCGTCAAATGCCAGAATGTTGAGGGTACGGAGGCAGTGCAGAAAATGTAACAAAAGGGCATCTTATTAACTTGAAAGTTGAAAAACAAATCAACAAAAACTTAACAAAAACATGTATATTTTTTATCATTGAAAGTCGAGTTAAAAAATCATCTTCCTGTAAAAACAAACATTGACAACAGTATTAAAAGAATTGAATCGTTGAAATATTTTGTAAGTTCAATTTATGACCTTGATGTAATTTTATACCTGTCGAAGAAATATAAAATTACCTTGCAACTATTTGTTGATATTTGAAATGAAAACTTATTTTCAGTTCACCCATACCGTTAGCTTACGTTTGTTTCAACATATAAAGCTCATATGTTCCGTTTTCCATATCTTTCTGCTTTAGAAATTCACAGACAGTTTTTGTACGATAAGTCCTATATATCAGCTGTTATCTAAAAATTACTACTCCGGCCTGTAATAGCAGTGAATACTTACTGCATCTGTCAATGATTCCTCCATAGCAGGGCATCAATTCATCTCCCCCCGGTTCCTGACACACGAGATCTCCCCCAATGGCCGTGGGCGCACAGGTGTTGTGAGATACACCGTTTATAGTAGAAGGAAATGAACAGACTTCGGTCAAGTTAGCATTCGGACAAATGCCACAAATGGCTGAAAAATACAGAATTAAATTGCTTTTTACTAAAATAGTTACAGCTTTTACATTATTGGGATCTTTTCCATTTTTGCCCTCCGTTTGGAACGTGCCCTTGGGGGGATTTTACGGCAAAGATCTTGTATTTCAATTAAAAATTTGGTTAAAATGGTGTCTAACAGGGCCTCGACCATTGGTTTTTTTTCCTATTATAAACTATCGAACAAGCTGATTTCTGGGCTGATTTTTGAACGGAAAAATATCTATCATAAGCAACATAAGCATTTCATTTATTAGTTTCCGGACAATGCCGTTTGATTTTTGTTACAGAAATAATATCAATTAATTTTCTAAAACTTACTCATTGCGTCGTTTGTAAATTCTCCTGAAAAAAAATGCAGGTTAGATTATTACAGAATAATGTATGCGAACTTGTAGATGGAATTAATCTTACTCAATGTCTGCGTCACAAAATCTGCATCGCTCCCTAAAACATAACAAATCAATTATGAACGCAATCTTTAGTTTGTCATGAATTAAGTTGAAAAAATTCAGGGTCAATAATTCTAATAAGTTGGTTTAAAATTGAGATGTGACAACAGTCAACTCGATATGAACTTGAATTAAACACATTCTCATTTCTTCACCATGGTTT
Organism: Convolutriloba macropyga; assembly: GCF_964194025.1. NCBI lineage: Eukaryota > Metazoa > Xenacoelomorpha > Acoela > Convolutidae > Convolutriloba > Convolutriloba macropyga. The sequence continues at coordinate 15,034,623 of NC_134478.1, read as the reverse complement.
CTTGGAGACTAAAAAGGTATAAATTATATTTTCCTATGAAAATATGGAATCTATTCTGGATCACCCCCCCCCCCCCCCCGCCAGCTTAGTGGGCATACAACTTTTACGCCCACAGGCGCACGTGTTCTTTTTACATTGTAACACGCTATATAACAACATATAAATTGTAGTTGGTGGTGGGGGTGGGGGCATAGAAACACCGGGTTTCGCGAAACAGAATAAATCCAAAATATCATACATGTAATGAAGAAAAGTTCCAAATTACGCCGAATTCTCAAAAATTTGAGCTTATAAAATAAAAGCATCTTTGGGACATATGTACCAATTTGGAACTGGTTAATTGCAAACTTGATGTTTCATTTTGCATGCATTTTGCATGCTTTTCTGACATGCTCAGCATGTTTCAACATTTTCGAAAATTTTACACTACTAATTTTACACTGAAATTAATCTGAACAGTCTGAATAGCTGTTCTGTTTTTTTTCTGGGCATAATGACCAACTTTTTTTAATGTAAATAAGCTGTTTCAGTACTGGTTTTATATACTGGTTTCAGTACTGGTTTTCAGTACTGGTACATTTACTTCTTTTACATCGTCTTTTCAATTAGCAAATGCTGTCAGCCTAAAATACATTGTTTTCAACCTTTCGCAGAGCGCGCGCACGTGTGTGCGTGTGTGTGCCTATTTGTATGTGCATGTGTGTGTGTGTGCATGTGCATGTGTGTGTGCATGTGTGTGCATGTGTGTGTGTGTGTGTGTGTGTGTGTGTGTGTGTGTGTGTGTGTGTGTGTTGGATATGCCTGTGGTGTGATGCAGAATGGTGTGAATATGCCTGTGGTGTGATGCAGAATGGTGTGATTATGCCTGTGGTATGATGCAGAATGGTGTGAATATGCCTGTGGTGTGATGCGGAATAGTGTGAATATGCCTGTCGTGTGATGCAGAATGATGTGAATGTGAATATGCCTGTGGTGTGACGCAGAATGGTACGAATATGCCTGTGCTTTGATGCAGAATGGAGTGAATATGCCTGTGGTGTGACCGACAATCAGCGCTGAAACAGGCTAAAAACAGTATATTTTAGGCTGACAATCAGAGCTGAAACAGGTTTAGAACAGAATGGTTTTAGGCTGACAAGAGGTATACAATAATGTTAATGAAGCTTAAAATTGTACAAAAATAGTAATGGACAGATCAAAATCAGATTAAAAACAGAATACCAATTTTACTCTGAAAAATAGACTGATCAGTCTATATTTTGACATGAACATAATATGTACAAGTGTAAAAATGGCTATATACAGTCTATGGATTTACACTGGTTCAGTACTGCAATGCTCTGGATGGTCAGCCCGGGTATTATATCTCTAAGTATTTCCAGCCATCACGACTGAAACAACTATTATCGGGTGCGTTCCATTTTACAGTCCAAAAGATTTGAACAGCATACCTAAATCTTTTCTCACTTTTTTTTGATTGTTGATGAAACTTACATGTCAATTTGAAGAATTGAGAAATTTGTCGCAGCGACGTCGTCAAATGAACACCAAACATATTTTCTGGGCAGGTAAAAATTACAATTTTTTTCAAAGGGAGTCAGAAATTAGAGTTTTAACAAATTAGGTTTTTGTAAAAAAAAATTGCCTCCAGGCGGCGATTACTTTCTTTCTTATTTTTTCATGATTTTTTATCGAGAACGATAAAAGGGGGTACATAAGTAGTGAAATGTGAAATTTGAAGTGAGATTTGAGTTTTGCCCTATGGCTTTCCCTTCTCATTGTTTTTTTCAATTTGTGTCATTACTAAAGGGTGTCGTCGGTGTCTTTCTTCGAAACTAATTAGAAACCTTAAACTACTGTAATTATTTAAAAGCGTAATGGTTTTATGAATTTGGCTCAAACTTTCTTAAAATGTTCTTTGAAATGCGCTTGTTAAACACTTTGACTTCAATACAATGTTTGCGAATTTTGTTTTCGTTTAACATTTTTCTCCCGTGTTTTTTGAGTATTCATGGTTATACATAATCACTGCCGTTCTAATTAAGTTTGATTTTTAATCAAATTCAGTTGACTTTTTATGTTGTTAAACTTTAAAATGTTGTGCTATGTTTTTCGTTTTTCCTTTTTAATTCCAATTTTTTATATTAAAATTATCGCAATTTCTATCTTGGCTCGCCCAAAGCTTCAACTGAAAAACCTTACAACTTATTCCAACAAACCTCTGCCAATACTGAATGCGCACAAGGTCAGAAAAGCAAGAAATAAAACGGTAAACCAATAAAGCCCATTTTTAAGTCATCATGAATTAGATTACCAAAGTTTACTAGAGCAAATTCTAATTATTTATTGTACAATGGCTAGTACCCTTAATTTTAGCAGCAAATTTCTGTAAAATGTAAATTCTTTCTAACAAAAACTGCATAACAGATTGCAATTTCTTTCAGAGGGTCAGCTTTGATAGCTAAACTGAGCTATACACGGTAAAAGCATCTTTCGGTTTAAAAAAATCTGAAAAAAGGTGCTCGTTAATGTGAGTTCGAACAAGAAGTTCCGACCCGAGTTCATCTACATTTTTGACTTAATTGTCAAAAAAATGAAGAGATAATCATGAATAGATGTTTCAGTTGAAAAATCATCGTAAAACCAAACTACTAATTGAATTGCTTAATGTCATGCCTCATTACAGCGCTCACGAGAGCTGCCATTGAAAAGACTGGGAGAAAAAAAAACAAACAAAAAATAAGCACAAACAAAAATTTCACGGAAAAAACTCAATATCTAAAATTAAAAACAGCTAGTGACAACGTCAAAATGCAATCGGATAAACCTTAAATACACAAAATAACGTTTTCTTAACTACACAGTAGATGGGAATACTCATTCATTAGACAAGGTAATGAGTCGACAAAGGAAGAAATAATGAGGCGAAATTCAAAAATCAATCAAAATTTTTTAAACCATATAATTTCAAAAGTCTGAAAAATCATTAGCTTTTAAGGAAAAAATTTTGGATAAATTTACTAAAAAATCATTGCGAAAACAAAATGACCTGTCTTTGGCTAGTCTAAGCCATAGAAACGGACTAACGATTTTAAAAATTACAAACAATTGTGTATTCTAATTCCAATTGTTATTTACACTAACTCAGCTAAAACTATACTTAAAATTTAAATAAGCTCAATTGGGCCAAGTTTGAAAATAATTGGGATCTATTAATAAGCGGATGTGCTAAAAGAAGAGAAAAATAACAAATATTGAGCGCTGACAAAGTTTCTCTGAAAACGCATATCGTCGACCAAGCAAAACATCAGTTACGCCAAAATATGAAAAGACACGTTAATTTTTGAATTACAAGAATCAGGATAGGACCTCTCAATCATGAGAATAAGTTACAAGTTGATGAAAAGAACAACAAAAACAGAAAAGTTTTCAAAAATTTTGAAAACGAATACTATCAAAAACCTTAAGACTAATCACAATAAACTGAATGCATTGCATATCATGATTCAGTCAATCCTCAATTAGAAGCTTATGAGACCAGACAGTATTTTACATCTACATACAGAATAAAAAGTCAGGCAAAAACCGCAAGTTCAAAAGAATTGAGCAAGAAAGGTGTCAAAGCCCTTAAAAAAAAATTTTTATGTAAAACTTCTTCATTTTCAATTAATTTTTTAACAGCAATAGGTTTCTCCTTTTTTTAACAAAATGTATTAAAAAAATTGACAAATATGACAAGTATATTAAAACCACAAAATTTCCGAGAACACCCGTAGTATCAACGCCAGTAAAATCAGCATTTAACGAAAGTAAATAAAACCGCAAAATTATGCCTTGATGGGAGGACAAAGATGTTAGCCATCAGTAAATTATCACAATGAATCTTATTACTATGAAAACAACAACATATACAGGCAAAAGGCAAAATTCAGTAGAAAATTGTGTGAAGAAAGTGTCGAAGCCTTATAAACCATAAGGTTTTCTCTGACAACTTTATCTATGATTCATTGAACGTCTTCTCTAAGGCAATGGGAACTATCCATATTGGGATAATGCGATAAGTTTTCAAAAGGAAACAAATTTACGAAAAAAATATCCAAAAAATAAAAAAAAAGAAAATTTATGCATCGAGGTCATAAAACCGATAGTTGAAAGACAGAACCTCTTACCAGAATAAATTTCCATGCAGTAGAAGTGAGCGGGTTCCTGTCCTTACTAGGATTGACTGAAAATTCATGAAAATAAGTTTAAGATCGGTTAATGTTCAAAACATTTGAAAAAAAAAAATTTTAAATCCTTAACAGCCGTTAGCTGTCCACTCAAAGTACTAGATACTTTTGCCTAATGCTCATTAGGAAGCCTATTGCACTTTTAGTCAACGAATCTATGTCGTAGGACTCCAAAAAGTCAAATGTCAAATTGAATATTCCAAATTTTATTGAAAATTACGAAAACTCATAGCCGAAGCCAAAAAAGATAAGCAATTCTTTGAAAACGAAATTTTTGTTCACTGGGAATCATTTGACTGTTAATGAGGTTTGTAATTAACGGAGGCTCGATAAGAAAAGTGACTATTCTCTAAGTGACTTAAAAAACACAAAATAAAAAAATGAAAAGTGCCCTGAATTACAGCCGTCAAAATGAATTATAATTTTTTTTATAGTAAACTTCGCTATGAGAACAGAACTAGCCTATTTATTGCCTTTGGCCTATTGCAACACAAAATCATGCTAGATATGCCGTGTTCACACAAAACTTAAAACCCCAATAACTCCTCGAAAAATACGAAATTCAAAAAAAAATTTTTCGAATTCTACGCTGGACGAGCTTTTTAATGATACCACTCACATTCCTCTACGATCATTATATCGAACGTCCAAAATTGACTGAACAAAAAAAACATTTGAGTATATAGTTCCTCCCCACACAAGTGGGGTCGGAACAATTAGAGTAAGAGGAAAACGTCATATAGGTTTTCTTCCCATAATTATTTCTACGAAAAATTGCTTTTTCTTTAGTTACTGATCTAGTTACCTGCAATTTTACTATCAGAAAAAAATCTGTTCAAAAGACAGCTGATATTCTTCTAAATGTATAACAAAGATTTTATATATTCACGATCTGATGAAATGTTTACCTACGAGGGGTTGGAACATTATGCGCGAACGCACATTGCAGATCTTCCTGTTTTTTTTCCATAGAAAAGACCATGACGACACCATGCCAATTTTTAAAATGTGGTCATAATTTCTATCCACATGTAAACTTGTAATCACAATCCGAATATTATCTATCAGAAATTTCATAACAATAGAAAATTCGTAGAAAACGGAATTATCATGCAGTTTTCATGGCAATTGTGACCCGTTTTATGGCTGCTAAATCTTGACACATCCGGATGAGAGCTGTCGATCTCGGATGAGCTTCTTACCCCGACCTTCCCCCCATTTATACCTGATATTTTGACATGTTCAATGTAGTATAATAGTATTAATATTGTCACTCACATTTCTTATAGATTATACAAACCATTATTATGCAAAATACTCATTACTTAGTTCACACGGACTTATAACGGAAGCTTTGTTCACGAGGGTCAGTTCTTGAAACTTGAGCATATAAAAAACAGTTTGTTGCCACTTACAGTTTCGAATTGTGAATTGGAGAGATTCGGAGATGAGTCCTGGTCTAACAGGCACTACAGTAACAATGTAGTCCGAGCATAAGTCCAAGCCTTCAATTGTCGTTGTCAGATCTGAAAAACACTCATCTTTTCATTTGTTCACGAGAGTTAAATGAGCAATACAATAGTATCTACGGATGGTAAAATAACTGTACCATTTAGTTTTGTTGAGAAAAAATCAGGAAAAGGGGAGGCAAAACTTTTTGAGGTCCTAGACCGATGTGGCGACCTCTCATCACAGCATCTTCGAGTGCATAATTGAAGAAAACTGGAGTCTTTCCCATTGTAAACTGCAAAGCACTGAAAACGGCCAAGCTGCACCATTTCTTTTATCCGATATAGGTACGAGGCGGCTCATTAATGTGCGTTCGCACATGATGTTCCGACCCGAGCTCATCTACATTTTTGACTTAATTGTCAACCAAATGAAGAGATAACAAAAATAGATGTTTGAATTAAAAAAAATGCTACAAAATCTAACTTCAAATTGAATTACATAATGCCATTTCTCATTACAGCGCTCACGAGATCTACCAATAAAAAGACTACGAGAGAATACAGCAAACAACAAAATATGCAAAAACAAAATTTTCACGGCAGAAACCAAATATATAATTTTAAAAGCACCTAGTAACAACGTCAAAATGCAATCAGATAAAACCTTAACTCCACAAATTTAGTTTTTGCTAACTATACAGCAGATGTATGTTTTTCATAATGAGATTAGGTAAAAAGTTGACATAGAGAAAAAAAATGAGGTTAAAGTCAAAGATCAATCAACATTTCTTAAACCAAATAATTTCAAAAGTCTAAAAAAATCTTTAGCTTTTTAACAAAATAATTCTTGATAAATTTACTAAAAAGTCAATATGAAACTAATGGGACCTCTCTTTGCTGAGACTAAACCATAGGAATAAACTAAATACGCAGAAAATCTCAAAAAATGAACAATTTACACAAAGACGTTGAAAATCTCAAAAAAATTACGAACAATAACATAAATTATTGAAGCCATTAAAATCATTAGCTATTATCTGAATTTTATTTACTTTATTTCAGTTTACATTTAAACTCGTTCAGCTAAAATTATACTGAAAGAGAAAAGAAGTTTGTTCATTTGGGCCACATTTGAAAATCATTGGGATCTGTTATTACCTGAATAAGCTAAAAGAAGAGAAAAAAAAAGAAACACAAATACCCCACTCACAATATTTTTTTATGAAAACGCATAATGTCCACCAAACAAAACATCAGTTACGACATAATATTAGTAGACAAGTTATCTTTTGAAATTCAAGGAATTGGAGTGGACTTCTCAATGACGAGAATAAGTTGACGAAAAGAACTGAAAAAAAACTGAAAAATTGACGAAAAAAAAACTGAAAAGTTTGAAGGCACTTAATACGCTAAATTATGCCTAGATGATGTGACGACTAGGATGTTTGTCATTCAAAATTAATCAATAAGACTTAACAACAAGTCATTGAATATGAAACAACAACAAAACCAGGCAAAATCCAAAAGTTCGGTAGAAAATTGAGAGAAGAAAGTGTCGAAGCTATTTAAACCATAAGCTTTTTTCTCTGAAAACTTTTTCAACGATCCATTAAACGTCTTCAATAAGCCAATGGGAGCTATCAATATTAGGATAATGTAATACAATTTCAAAAGGAACCAAAATTACTAGGAAAAAATCCAAAAATTATAAAAATTATGAAGACTCGTGCACCGAAGTCAAAAAAACAATAGTTAGAAGACAAAACCGCTAACTAGATAAATTGTTGTTGATGTAGAAAAAAATGCCACGATGTGAATACAAGGATGTTTATCATGCCTAGGTAATCAATAAGACATCACAATATGTCTTATGACTATGAAAAAAAAACGACAAATACAGGCAAAAACCAAAATTTCTTTAGAAAAATGGGAGAAGAAAGTGTTGAAGCCATTTAAACCATATTTTTCTCTCAGAAAGTTTTATCTATGATCCTTTGGACGTCTTCACTAAAGGAGGATGTATCCATCAATATTAGGATGACGTGATAAGATTTAAAAATGAACCAATAAAACGAAATGTCCAAAAAAATTTTTAAAAAATTTGAAATCTTTGAAATTTGAAAAATTTGATAAAGCCTCCAATGAGATTAACTTATGTTGCAGTGGTATAAAGGAGTTCAATCCTGTTTTTACTGAGATGAACTTACAGTTCACAAAAATAAGTTTATGATTTTCTAATTTTAAAAAAAAGTTTGAAAATTTATTTTCAAAGACTTAACAGCCATTAGATTTCCACTCACAGCACTAGATAGGTTCAACTAATGCTCATTAGCAAATCTATTGCACCTGTAGTCAACAAGTTTATGCCATAGGATTATAAAACTTTAGTAAAGTGGGGTCGGAACAATAACATTTTCTTGAAAACCGTTTAAAAGGAAAGATTTTTATCAGAGTTTTAAAAAATGTATAAAAGTTTGGCTTAATAAAGATTTGAACGTAAAAACAGTGACAGCCCCAAATTAAGCATTGAGCATGATAAATTTTGTAGTTATGTAGACAAAATAAGAAAAACGTCTATATTATTTGACATGAGAAGACAAATACAAAGAACAAAAAAATAATGATACACAATAAAGAAAATTGTAATTTTTTCAACTCTTAAATAGTTGAAATCTTTTTTCGAACAATTAGCAAATCCAATATAGAAATTTACGTAGATACAACCAAATGAGTTTCTGATAAGTCATCTTCAGTGGACAAAATTTATGAAACAATTCTTAAAACGTTTTTGTTAAAAAAAGGCAAAGATTTTATATTTGTTCAAGTTTATTTTGCTTTAATGTGACGAACTATTTTCTTTGAGGTATTTTCCATTAAAATATTTTGAGATTTTAAAATGATCCGTGTTTTGACATTTTGATAAAGAACTGAAAAACAATTGGCTTGGAGACTAATTTCTAAAAACCAGGAATAACTTGGGAGGCTTTCGCTATTTTCTTTTTATTTGTATTCCGCTAGTCTGTGATTGGATCCATCATAACTGTAAATATAATTTAAAGATTGTCATTGAAACAAAATTAAAATTTTCTAGAAAAAAGTTTTGTTGCAAAATAAAAACTTTTTGAAATTCGTGACGCGGATGATTTAAAACTATCTACTAGCGCGGCAAGCAAGCATACAATTTCAAACAATTGAATTTTGCAAGTCTAATAGAGTAAAAATTTCGGGATATTTTTTTTAAAAAAAACCAACTATATTAAGCAATTTGACAGGAAGTCCGGCTTGGGAACCTGACAGCTAATATTTTGCTTCACATTAACTGCCATTTGAATTGTTAACAAGCAATTTGATCTTGCCAGCGCTTAAATTGATCAAAATTAAAGATAGAACTAATGAGAAAACGCTATCAAATAGCCAAAATAGGCTCTGCTCTTCTTCATCTGGAGATTTTAAAACAATGAAATATAGCAAACAACCAAAGAAACACAAAAATATCATAGCCGGCAGATTGCCGGAAAATAGCCGCAGTTGACGCGCTTGATGCAAATCAATAATCAAACAGAAAACGAAAAAGATAGAAAGTGACAGATTTTTTCCTAAATTTCACAAAGTTTGCAGTTTCACCATGCAGTTTCAGTTAGATTCTAAAACTATACGAAATTCAGCTTCTAAACTGAAAGCTATCAGGCTTAATGTTAGCTAGAAATTGCTCTAATAAACTTTGATTACCTAATGCACTGTGACTTAATGACGAGGCTTTATCGGTTTATCCTGTTTCTTTTGATTTTTTTTCTTTTTGGTTTGACTGTTCTCACTAGATTGCGTAATTCAATGCGTGAAAGAATTTAAAATCCATTCAGTTGAAATAGTGAGTGATGTAAGTCAGAAGTCAAGCGGGAAAATCGTGACCCATGTAAAACGATAAACGTGATCAAAAGGTAAAGCGAAAAACAAAAGCAAGGCAGGACATGTCCTGACATACAATTCAAAAAACTTTCAATCACTAAAGCAAAAACTAGACCTAGAATTGATTGGATTAGGGAAAAATAGATCCAAAAAACTAAAAAAAAACACAAAAAAACAGTAAAAATCAAAGTCAAAATTCTGCATGTGAACTGTAAAACAAGAGCCAATTATTGTTCAAACAATTTTTTCTCAATGTACTTTAGATTAGAACAAAAAAATTTCATGCCGCTAAACCATTCACTTTTTTGCTCACATCCTTATCCGTCGTGACCATAACTTTCGCTCCAATTTGACTTCAAAAATCAATCAAATGTGTGAACAGATCATAGCAAAACAAAGTCGGAAGAATTCAAGAAACAACTTGGAGTGGAAAGCTGACAGTCCTTACTGATTTGAACCTACTTGATTATACTAATTACTTTGAGACAATAACAGAAAATCTTACATGAGAAAACGAAATAACAAAAAAGCATCTGAGAAAATTTAAATGAAGTTGCGACACCAAAAGTGTTGCGGCTGCTCAAGAATCTCAGCGGAACCGATATAACACAGCCTGGTTCTCGAGTTTTACGCCGGCCTGATTCTTCACTGGGTTCGATTGACTAACGATCTCGCAGAAATAATTAGTCGCTCGAACGTAGTTAAAGGACTGTAACTTTAATTTTGTTGATTGAAGTTAAGAAAATCCTTAGTGATAATCTATGATCAATCTCGTGCTGAAGTTTGTAAGGCTTCAACCAGTGTTAGTAATGTTGCTAACTTCTCGTTAAGTAAGCTCAACTAACTTAGAACTCGCAAGATCTTAAGTCTATCTGAGAGCCAACTGCTCTTGGTAACAGTTTCTAATGGCTCTAAAAACAATACGGTTTCACTAATCAAACAATTGGGATAAAGTAAATAATCAAATATTTATCGTTTATAACCTCATCGCTACTTGTTTCTGATTGGTTAATCAAGAAAATGATTTAGGTCATTGTTTACATAGTAAATGTCAAATTACTGCAATATTTACTTTTGTTGACATAAGCACAGATGGTTATTACGCGGCTGTGAATGCCTCGAATATACGGTATTTCACCTTTAATGATCATCTAGAGGATCATAAAATAAACAACTTAAGAAATTTAACAATAAATAACAAAATATCGAAAAATGCCAATTTTGCACCATTTAAGTGCTAATAGCCACACTTGTGGGTCTGATGCAATAACGTTCGTTGGGTCCATGAGGAGCTTAGAGTAACCCTAACCGTCTGCCATAACCTCGGGTTGCTCGGGTTTTGCCTTCCCAAAATCGGGGGGTGTACAGATTTTCGGTCCCAACTTGTAAAATTTTTCAGTTTTGACCATTTTTGAGATTTGACAAATTCTAAGTTTTTTCAGTTTCAAAAGTTATTTCTTGCTGTCTGATGGCTTTTGTAGCTCATTTGAAGTGGCGCCAACATCGCCGGCCCTGTTTTCGATCTCGGAAACACCATCGTAGAATACTGGCGCTAACTTCACGACTGGCCGGTTTAGCTCTCCATGTGACACTTTGACTCTCGCTGATCTCACAACACCGTCGTTGCCAGTAAAGATCTCAATGATTCGTCCAAGTTTGTACTCACAGGGTTTCAGAGAGTCATCTACTAACCATACTAACTCGCCTTCTTTCAGGTTTCGCACATGCTCTTTTGACCACTTCGATCTCTGGTTCCATTGTGGAAGATATTCGCGAGTCCATCTTTTCCAGAACATGTCGGCATATGCTTGAGCCGTTTTGAATGATTTTCGCAGGTCATGATAGCGTTCAGTGGATGGCATGAACGGTGCACTCGCGTTCTCTCGTCCTAGCAAAAAATGATTAGGTGTGAGTGCTGTCAAAACTTCAGGGTCGTCACTTACTGCTGTCAGGGGTCTTGCGTTGAGAGTCTGCTCTACAAGACACATTGTTGTGCTGAGTACCTCGTCGGTGAGGCTTCGTTTGTGCAAGATTGCAATCATGACCTTCCTGCAACTTTGACCTAGTCTTTCCCAGATTCCAACAAATCCAACAAAGTGAGGAGCTCCGGGAGGATTGAACTTCCAAATAATCTTTTTCTGTGCTAAGTCACTCTCAGTCTTTGTTTTGTCGCACTCGTTCATGAATGCTTTCAGCTAATTGGCTGCTCCAACAAAATTTGTTCCGTTGTCACTGATGATGGTGTTCGGGTAGCCACGTCTTGCAATGAATCTTGTCACTGCAGCTAGACATGACTCGGTGTCCAATGATTGTTCGACTTCGATGTGTACTGCACTCGTTGTCAGGCAAGTGAAGAGGCAGCACCATCTCTTCAGGTTACGTCGTAGGAACTTGATTTCGAAGGGTCCGAAGTAGTCGACTCCGGTATGGGTGAATGGGAACACATGTTCATCAAGTCGTTCTCGGGGTAGATCTGCCATCGGTGGGTGAATTGGGTTGGCTTTCCTGTGTCTGCATTTGATGCATCTCGACCTGATTTTTCTTAATGCATTTCTCAGCCCGATGATCCAGTATTCTTGTTGGAGCATGTTTCTCACGTACTCTGTGCTCTTATGTAGGTTGTCTCGATGTGCTTTCTCCAACAGAAGTTGTACAACTGGATGTTTTGCTGTTAACAATATTGGATGTTTTGCATTGTAATCAAGGTTTGAATGCTTCAGTCCGCCTTTCACTCTAGTTGTTCCATCTTCCTCTATGAAGGGTGAAAATTTGGCAATGTATAAAGTTTTGGAGATTTCTTTGCTGTTGGCTATAGACTTCGACACATTCGGGAAGCTTTCGTTTTGAATAATTCGAAACAGTATTTGCTCTGCTTGATGAATTTCGTCCGCTTTGAGGGTACCCTTCTGCTTTGTCTTGAACCTCATGCAGTAGGCAACGAAGTTTCTAATTCGGTTGAAGGTACTGTATCGTCTCCAGTCAAATATTTGGTCTAGTTTTGTTTCTGTTGCTACAGTACTCGTAACTTGCTCGGGTTCGAGTTCGTTCTCTTGACACCAGGGCTTTGGCCATTTTCCTTCATCTGCCTGGAGCCATGCCGGCCCGTTAGGCCATACGGACTCCTTGAGGCCTTCGATGGCCATTCCTCGGGTTCCGATGTCGGCAGGGTTTTCGGCACCTTTGACGTGTCTCCATTGATCCATCGATGAGTTTTCCAGTATTTCCGCTGCTCTGTTAGCAACAAACACTTGTTGTTTCTTGTGCGCTGCCTGTAGCCACTGTAGCACTGTTGATGAGTCGGTCCAATGATAGATTTTATCAATTCTGACATCATGTTCATTGAGTATCTGCTTTCTGAGACGAACTCCGTAGACTGCGGCTTGAAGTTCTAGTTTCGGTAACGTCATATGTCTGATGGGTGCCACACGGCATTTCCCTACCACATAGGTGAGTTTCAACGTTGCTATATCTTGCAGATATGCCACATTGCACATTGCTTCCTCTGATGTATCTGTGAAAATGTGAAGTCTCAAGTTTGTGCATCCGTTTTCAAATTAAAGTCGATTTATTGGCATTTTCCTTATTTCTCTCAACTCAGAGCACCAATCACTGAACAGTTTTGAGTGTTCTACTGACAACTCTTTGTCCCAAGCTTGTCCCATTGCGGCCCAGATGCTTTTGAGTAGAAACCTTCAACCGAATTAGAAACTTCATTGCCTACTGCATGAGGTTCAAGACGAAGAAGAAGGGCACTCTCAAGGCAGACGAAATTCATCAAGCAGAGCAAATACTGTTTCGAATTGTTCAAAACGAAAGCTTCCCGAATGTTTCGAAGTCTATAGCAAACAGCAAAGACATCTCCAAAACCTTAAAAATTGCCAAATTGTCACCCCTCATAGAGGAAGATGGAACAATTAGAGTGAAAGGCCGACTGACTCATTCAAACCTTGATTACAATGCAAAACATCCAATATTGTTAACAGCAAAACATCCAGGTTTACAACTTCTGTTGGAGAAAGCACATCGAGACAACCTACATGAGGGCACAGATCACTGAGAAAAATGCTCCAACAAGAATACTGAATCATCGGGCTGAGAAATGCATTAGGAAAATCAAGTCGAGATGCATCAAATGCAGACACAGGAAAGCCAACCCAATTCACCCACCGATGGCAGATCTACCCCGAGAACGACTTGATGAACATGTGTTCCCCTTCACCCATACCGGAGTCGACTACTTCGGACCCTTCGAAATCAAGTTCCTACGACGTAACCTGAAGAGATGGTGCTGCCTCTTCACTTGCCTGACAACGAGTGCAGTACACATCGAAGTCGCACAATCATTGGACACCGAGTCATGTCTAGCTGCAGTGACAAGATTCATTGCAAAACGTGGCTACCCGAACACCATCATCAGTGACAACGGAACAAATTTTGTTGGAGCAGCCAATGAGCTGAAAGCATTCATGAACGAATGGGACAAAGCAAAGATTGAGAGTGACTGAGCACAGAAAAAGATTACTCGGAAGTTCAATCCTCCCGGAGCTCCTCACTTTGGTGGAATCTGGGAAAGACTGGTTCAAAGTTGCAAGAAGGTCATGATTGCAATCTTGCACAAACGAAGCCTCACCGACGAGGTACTCAGCACAACGCTCTAAAAACAAGCTGGGACGAATCATTGAGATCTTCACTGGCAACGACGGAGTTGGGAGATCAGCGAGAGTCAAAATGTCACATGGAGAGCTAAACCGGCCAGTCGTGAAGTTTGAAGTTAGCGCCAGTATTCTACGATGGTGTTTCCGAGATCGAAAACAGGGCCGGCGATGTTGGCGCCACTTCAGATCAGCTAGAAAAGCCATCAGACGGCAAGAAATAACTTTTGAAACTGAAAAAACTTAGAATTTGTCAAAACTCTAAAATGGTCAAAAATGAAAAATTTTACAATTTGGGACCAAAAATCTGTACACCCCCCCGATTTTGGGAAGGCAAAATCCGAGCAACCCGAGGTTATGGCAGACGGTTAGGGTTACCTCTAAGCTACTCATGGACCCAACGAACGTTTCTCCATCAGACCCACAAGTGTGGCTATTAGCACTTAAATAGTGCAAAATTGGCATTTTTCGATATTTTGTTATTTATTGTTAAATTTCTTAAGTTGTTTATTTATGATTCTCTAGATGATCATTAAAGGTGAAATACCGTATATTCGAGGCATTTAGAGCCATGTAATAACAATCCCTGCTTATGTCAACAAAAGTAAATCTTGCAGTAATTTGACATTTACTATGTAAACAATGACCTAAATCATTTTCTTGATTAACCAATCAGAAACAAGTAGCGATGATGTTATAAACGATAAATATTTGATTATTTACTTCAACCCAATTGTTTGATTAGTGAAACCGTATTGTATTTAGAACCATTAGAAACTGTTACCAAGAGCAGTTGGCTCTCAGATAGACTAAAATTTGATACTTAACAACTTTAGTCTTTTTTGCTAACTTTTGCTAGATCTTAAAATCTTGCGAGTTCAAAGTTAGTTGAGCTTACTTAACGAGAAATTAGCAACATTACTAACACTGTTTGAAGCCTTACAAACTTCAGCAGGAGAATGAACATAGATTATCACTTAGGATTTTCTTAACTTCAATCAACAAAATTAAAGTTACAGTCCTTTAATACGTCCGAACGACTAATTATTTCTGCGAGACCGTTAGTCAATCGAACCCAGTGAAGAACCAGGCCGGCGTAAAACTCGGGAACCAGGCTGTGTTATATCGGTTCCGCTGAGATTCTTGAGCAGCCGCAACTTTTGCTCCGCCAGTTTTGAGCAGCCAATGAGCTGAAAGCATTCATGAACGAGTGGGACAAATCAAAGTTTGAGAGCGACTTAGCACAGAAAAAGATTGCTTGGAAATTCAATCCTCCCAGAGCTCCTCACTTTGGTGGAATCTGTGAAAGACTGGTTCAAAGTTGCAAGAAGGTCATGATTGCAATCTTGCACAAACGAAGCCTCACCGACGAGGTACTCAGCACAACAATGTGTCTTGTAGAGCAGACTCTCAACGCAAGACCCCTGACAGCAGTAAGTGACGACCCTGAAGGTTTGACGGCACTCACACCTAATCATTTCTTGCTAGGACAAGAGAACGCGAGTGCACCGTTCATGCCCTCCACTGAACGCTATCATGACCTGAAAAAATCATTCAAAACGGCTCAAGCATATGCCGACATGATCTCAAAATAAAGTCGATTTATTGACATTGTCCTTATTTCTCTCAACTCAGAGCACCAATCACTGAACAAATTTGAGTGTTCTGCTGACAACACTTTGTCCGAAGCTTGTCCCATTGCTGCCCCGATGCTTTTGAGTAGAAACCGCATTCGTATGGTGAAGGGTGAACATATCCCAAGTGGGTCGAACACTGCTGAGACAAAGGATAGGACAATTCTCTGAGTTATTTTTGCTGGAAGTTCTTGCTCAGTTCCACGACAGACAATGAGACTGTCTGTGTCCACATTCCAGTTGAGTCGTAGGATTGAAGATGATTGTGATTCTGCTTCGAACGTTTTCACAACTTTCGTTGACCTGTCTGTCTCTGGGATTTGTGACTTGACTTCATGTTGTTATCCATTTCGTCAATTTGAATCCACCTTTGTTAAGGATCTCTCTGACTTTCTGGTAGATTTCAATCGCTTCTTGAGGGGTTCTGACTGACGACTGAGGAAGTCATCCTTGGAGAAATTTCGCTGAAACGCTTTGACAAGATTTTCGTCTTCTTTCGCGTTATCGTTCGCCACTTGGTGCAAAGCGTAATTTGCACAAGTCGGCGAGCTCTTCGCCCCAAAAACGTGTCTTGTGTACTCATAGACTTCTATTCTCTGCTCTGGATCTTCTCGCCAGAGAAATCGTAAGCATCGGCTGTCATCTTTTAGGACAACAACTTGAAGAAACATTGCTTCTATATCGGCTGATGAAGCTATTTGGTGTTCTCGGAACCGAAAAATGATTCCGATCAAACTCTGCAGCAGGTCTGGTCCAGATAGAAGTTTGCCGTTCAAAGCTACACTTTGATGCTTTGCTGCTGCGTTGCATACTCCTCTGACTTTTTCGGGTTTATGCGGGTTTATGACAGGATGATGTGGTAAATACCATTACAGTTCGTCTTTGGTTTCATTCAGTTCAGCTTCATCTACTTTCCGAACGTATCAAGCGTTGAAATCTGTGTCAATGGTTTCTTGGTACCGCTTCTTTAGTATTTCGTCTTTCTGCAGGCGTCGTTCTAGATACTTGAGTTGCCCCATAGCAGAGTAGAAGTTGTTCGGTAATTTCACTTCGTCCTCTCGCCACAGAAGTCCTACTTCATATCTTTCACCGTTGAATTGCGTTGTTTGCTCCAACGTCTTGATTGCTCGTTGCTCTTCCTTTGAATGTCCGGTGAAATCGCAGTTTCAAGCGTAAGACTCGATATCCCACCACTTACTCAACTGGTTTGCTAGTTTATCATCTGCAATTGATGTTGCTGCTGTGGCAAGAGTTGCTGCCTGCTTCGCTGGTAGCGGACCACTTAAGGCCCAGCCAATCTTTGATTTCATTGCCCATGGTGCAGCTTTGTCTTCTGACTTCTTGAATTCAAAAGGGTGATGAATGTCGTAACAATCTTGTCCAAGAATCACTTGAACATCGTTTAGATTGTAGCTCTGATCTGGCAAATTCCTCAAATGTGGGTAGCCGTCTTTCAATTCTTGCAGCTCCACAATCTGGTCACCCAAATTCAGTTTTTCGTGCACATAGAATTGCACTGTTGTCAATGGTCGAGACTTCTCATGCGCTGAAACAGCTATCGGCACTATTTCCGTCTTGACATCTTGTGAGCCATGGATCCCTGCTACTGATAGAGATGCTTTTTGGCCTTGGAGTTTGAGTTTTGACACCACTGATTTGTCCACAAACGAGATTGAGGATCCCGAATCACACATTGCTAGTACATTTAGGCTTAAGTCTCTGTTTGTCAGCTTGATTCGTACCACTGGGAGTCCTCCTTGGGTGATGTTAGTTGCTACTGCTGTTGTAGCATCTGAGACATTCTTTGTAGTTTCCTTCTTCGGCAGGTCGCTGTGCAAAAACCTGTTGTGTCGCCTTCCACAGCTGGGTACACTACATGTCCTGCTTTTGCAGTCCTTCGACAAGTGGCCTGGTTTTAAACAATTGAAACACAGTCGGAGCTTCTGGATATGCTCTCAACGTTCATTTACTTTCAGTGATTTAAACTTTTCACACGTCCAAATAAGATGTTTTCCGTCTTTGAAGGGACATTCAAAATTCTTGGGTTTGCTTGACTCTTCAGCGTTTGAAGCAAAGGTACTCGTCTTCGGTTTATCACGGCTATGAAATTTGTTTGTCAAACGACGAGTTTGTCTGTGCTAACAAGTTCTCATAAATTGCAGCTTTGGAGGCAAGCTACTCTTTAAAAACAATCAAGTTGCCTCTCATTAGTCGACGATCTTGCATGTACTGCAACCACTGTTCTCTCAGTTGCGGAGAAAGTTTTCTAGTTGTTGAACTTAGCCCTCCTTCTGATTCTAGGTCGGATGTATATCCAAGTTGAGTCAAAGTGTTTACTACATTTGTTACTACATTTGCGGATTTGACGATGCTCGTAGAATCGTCATGCCAAAGTGGAGGATGAGTATGTATTTTCTTGAATTGAGCGTTGACTATGAAATCTGATCTGCCATACTTCTCACAGAGTATATCCCAAGCATGATAGTATGATTGTGAGCTGAATCCCATTCCCGATATTGCTGCTTGTGCTTGACCCGTGAGGCTGGTCTTCAGGTATTGCATCTTTTCCGTATCGCTGATTGGCTTTTGATGCACCACAACATCAAAAAGACCTGACCACTCTGGCCACTCCAGTGGGTCTCCTGAAAACTCAGTCAGTTTTAGTTTTGGCAAGCCACTGGCACCACTGCTTGTTACTGGTTGGTAAATGACTTGGGGAGTGGTGTAATTCATTGTGCTCCTGTTTCTGCTCTCGGCAGACCTGTTTTGAAGGTTGTTAATGGGACTCTGATTCCTGTTTCTGTCTTGAACTGCTGACGTTCCCTGCTGCTGAAACGTCGTCCCTGTCAACGGCGGTGCTGGTGGTTCCGTTACTCCAATTGGTTTACGGACTTCTGGTTTCCTGAGAATGCTGGGTTGAGCCAGTTGCGTTGAGAAAAGTCTTTCGCCTGGTTGGAACAGCGGGGTAGTTTTCGGGTAGGTGCTGAAATGTCTGTCAGCCCTGTCCTTGGTGACATTCGTTGGTGGGTCGATAACAACATTTGGAGATAGTGGCCGTCTATGGACAGACTGTTGAGCCACTGATTCTGCCCACCCTGCTGTTCTTTTGTGATTTCGTTTTGATCCAACACTTTCTATCTCATCTGCCACTGATCCAGATGCTCTTGAGCTTCCTTTGGTAAGCTCAAGTTTCAGACGTCTTTCTTTCTTCTTCTTCCTCTGCTTTCTTTCTTTCGTTTTCAAGTGCTCGCTTATGCTGTCGAACACGCAGTTCATCTTCTTGTTGTTGCATCTTTAGACGAAACTCCTGCTCTTGTTGCTGTTGTTGTTGTTGCTGTTGCAAACGTAACTCTTCTTGCTGGCGACGAAGTTCTATTTCTTCACGCTCTTGCTATAACTCCAACTGGCGCTCTCGCAGTCGTTGCTCTGTTTCTTTCTTTGCTTTTAGGCTTTCGAGCTCCATTGCTTCGATCTGTCGCCTCCTCGATGATCGCGAGTTGGCGATACTGGTTTGTTTTCTGCTTCCATGTGTAGTAGAATGCTTGGAAGAGGCCTCGGCGTTCTCCTCAGCGTTTTCTATTGCTCCATTTCCTGTATCAATTACAGTTTCATCGTTTGGGTCTTTGTCACCAGTCGATGTAGTTATCACTAACGATGTTTGGTTTCCACAATCCTTGCTAAGCCTGTACTGTTTAATCAAATCCTGATAGTGACTCCCAACATTACTAAAATTCGCAAACCCATGGGAACAATTTTCTGTCTTCAATATTTGAAGAGCTTCTGCGTAAATTTCATCTAGCTTTTCTAAAAACCGTTCTGCCTGATCACACAGTATCTGTTTTTCGGAGTCGCTTAAATTTTCTGATTTCAATTTCTTTTCGAGTTCTACCAATTCTTTCTCGATTGGAACAGAATCTTCCAATATATTGTACCATCGCAATGTGTCTTTCCGGTAGTCGACGACTACTGCGCGACAATCTTCAATATCTTGGAGATCTGGTATTTTGTCAACTACCCATCGCAAAACTTTACTCTTTTCTTCTAACATACGCTTGGTGTCATTGTCAAAGCTTTCAAAATACTTTGGTTTTAATAGTAACCTTTGCTGTTGTCGGTTGTCTTCTAGCTCTAGCTCTTGTGTCAGGTAGCCTTCTAGCTCGTTGAGGTGTCTGGAGAAGGATTTGAGTAGGTCAGCTTGCTCTTTCTCTAACGTCTTGAGTTGACCACTCGCTTTCCAATCAGCTGTCTTCCAGTGTCTGTTGGGACTTTTGCTGGCCATCGTTGCTGGTTGTGTTTTGATCCACCAGTTTGAATCGAAGATTTGTTGCTCTTCGTGACACTGCTGTTGTTGTCCGGGTCGGCGGACCAAATGTTGCGGCTGCTCAAGAATCTCAGCGGAACCGATATATCACAGCCTGGTTCTCGAGTTTTACGCCGGCTTGGTTCTTCACTGGCTTCGATTGACCAACAATCTCGCAGAAATAATTAGTCGCTCGGACGTATTTAAAGGACTGTAACTTTAATTTTGTTGATTGAAGTTAAGAAAATCCTTAGTCATAATCTTTGTTCAATCTCGTGCTGAAGTTTGTAAGGCTTCAACCAGTGTTAGTAATGTTGCTAACTTCTCGTTAAGTAAGCTCAACTAACTTAGAACTCGCAAGATCTTAAGATCTAGCAAAACTTAGCAAAAAGACTAAAGCTGTTAAAGAATCAAATTTTAGTCAATCTGAGAGCCAACTGCTCTTGGTAACAGTTTCTAACGGTTCTAAATACAATACGGTTTCACTAATCAAACAATTGGGTTAAAATAAATAATCAAATATTTTTCGTTTATAACCTCATCGCTACTTGTTTCTGATTGGTTAATCAAGAAAATGATTTAGGTCATTGTTTACATAGTAAATGTCAATTATTGCAATATTCACTTTTGTTGACATAAGCACAGATGGTTGTTACGCGGCTGTGAATGCCTCGAATATACGGTATTTCACCTTTAATGATCATCTAGAGAATCATAAAACAAACAACTTAAGAAATTTAACAATAAATAACAAATAAATCGAAAAATGCCAATTTTGCACCATTTAAGTGCTAATAGCCACACTTGTGGGTCTGATGCAATAACGTTCGTTGGGTCCATGAGGAGCTTAGAGTAACCCTAACCGTCTGCCATAACCTCGGGTTGCTCGGGTTCTGCTTTCCCAAAATCGGGGGGGGGGGGGTGTACATATTTTCGGTCCCAACTTGTAAAATTTTTCAGTTTTGACCATTTTTGAGATTTGACAAATTCTAAGTTTTTTCAGTTTCAAAAATTATTTCTAGCTGTCTGATGGCTTTTGTAGCTCATTTGAAGTGGCGCCAACAAAAAGTATAAGTAAAACTTGGTAGTACCAAAATAAACGTAATTTGCAACAATTTAATATCAACTGAAAGACAATCTAAACAGGTTCATAAAGACAAAACCGAGCAAAAGAAAAATTGATGGCAAAGGAGCAAAAGAAAAAAGAGAAAAAAAATTTTCTATAAAGCCCTCTAAGACGGTAAAATGCAATCTCCCAAAAAATTTGTTGGACTTTTAATTAAATATCTTGTTGAATCAGTCATCCGACCAGTACAGTGCAGAAAATTACTTTAAAAAAACAAAGAAAAAAAACGAAAAAGAAAAAACTTTAAAAAAATTATAAATTTGTATATCTTATTTCAATGAGTAGTGCCCTGTCCAGCTTTCAAGTGTAACAAAATCTATAGAATACATCTGAAATAAAAATTAACAAAAAATGCTAGCGAGAACAAAAAAATTGGAAGAAATAGGCATAAAGCTTTAAAAACAAAAAATGGCAAAAACTTGCTCAAATTGACTCAATTTTGCTCAGCAAAACAACTCACAGTTGACACTAACCAAATTGGTAGACAATTTAAAGTTCTAGAAGAACCGGTTGAAACCAGAGGACGCCCAAAATGCTATAAAAATTGACGAAGAAAAAAATTGCTGATAAAACTAAAAACAAGTCAAAATGGTTTAAAAAAAAAGCTAACAATTGACACAAAAGAGTAAAATCCATTTGAGATGGTCCAAAACGCTTCCGAACGCACTTTTACCAGTTTGGATAATTTAGCGAAACACCTTTGACTGAAAATATTGGAGTCAAAACTATAGAAACTGCTTTCAAAAAGCCGCACGTGATCAAAATTTTCTGCTGGCTCAGTGGAAACTTTTTCACCCATACTTTTCTTGCTCTCTCTCTCTCTCTCTCTCTCTCTCTCTCTCTCTCTCTCTCTCTCTCTATCAAGTAGTCGACATGAACAAAAACCATCTCTTCCTCTCTCAGCTATTACGCAATTCGACCCAAACACTTTGTTTTCACGCATTTCACTTCCTGTTTCAAATACAATCCAACAAAATTACCAATAAAAAAGACGCTCCACCAATACTCCTCTTCGAATCGTAAAAAAGACAGCGCCTCAATAGAATTCATATTCTTTGAATTGTAAAAAGGAGATTGCCTAAATAATAGCCGTTGAGAGGCTGACGGCGGCTTTTATAAAGGACAAACAGGCTAACAGTCTAAGGCATTTGTTTTTCGACACCTTGAAAAGTTGCTTGTCAACGTTTCATCTGCTCTAAATGTTACGCCACTGAAACTATAGTGAGCATAAAATTTTTTCTTACCACGCTATTTAACTGATTTACATTGTTTCATGTTATTTAAATTCAAATTTTGAGAAAAATGCAAAAGACGATCCAATTTCGGAAAAACAGGCCATTGAGTTGAAATTTTTCCTCAACTAATACAGAATTAACTTATGTAGATACAACAATTTTTCAATGCAGCACTTTATCGTAGACCCTAAATGTTGCCCTTCCTGCTAAATCTTGGCCATCTAAGTTTATTAATATTCAGTTTAATAATACTATATAATAATTGTAATTGGTAGTCCTTCTTGCCCCATATGGTATTGTATTATCCATTATCAGTATAAAACACCCATTGTATTTCGTTCGCAAGCTTATGAAAACGAAATATTGTTCACGCGTGATTATGAAAAGTTTATGAGCTCAATTTTTTTTTAAAAAAAAAACTATACCAATTCAGAGCATTTAATAATAATAGCAATAAAATTTTTCAAGTACATGTATAGTAGTGAACTTATAGATTATTGATAAGTCATTCAAAACTAAGCATCTGTGGAGACAATCAAAATAGGTCTAAAAATTCTAACATAATATTTTTAGGAAAGTTTTTTGACCCCAAAGAGAAAAAAAAACATTTCTCATGGGGCTGTAAAGATATAGACTTACTTTTTTCTGTTGCGGCAACTCGTCGTTTTTCGATTCCGTTCACGTGAACTGAGTAGTAATCCCCATCAACAGCATCTGCAAAGTCGTCAGGCGCTGTCCACTTGATTTCAGCGATTGATGACGTCAGAAACGTATACTCATGACTCAGCGGTCGACCTCCGGAACCTTCAAAATTACAACTTAAGCGTAAAGAAAATAATAATTTTGTCAAATTTTTTGCACAAAAAGTGGCGTATTTCACCACAAATTGTGACACTGTGGGTCAAGGAGTTGAATAATGTAACCGATAACTTATTCGTAGTCGTTCAGTTGAAACGGATTGCAATTGAGCAAAATTTTTCGGGACGCAGGTTCCGTGGTCAAGTTTTGAGCACCATTTTTGCTTCATTTTTTTCAGCATTTCTTTTTTGGAATTTACGCCCTTCGTTGTACCTGCACAGAGACTTCCTTTCGTTTAAAAAATATTTCTTTGATTCCTTTTTTGCTTTATATATTCTCTATCCCAATATTTATATATTCTCTATTCTCTAGCCTTGCTTTTTGGGTGGCAATGAAAGTACACCTAATAAGCAAAAAATTCTTGCTCTGATCCTGGCCATTCATGATTAAACTAAGGCATTTTATTAGAACCAGATATTATCGAATGCAAACAATGTGTCTGGATGCCATCTTAAAGCATCGAAGGGTTCGAAAAAGCGTCTGCACCATGAACAAGATGACACAAAGATCTCGTTCTAGTTTTCTACTTTTTTGTATCACATTTCAGCTCTTAGCAGCCACTCTGACGTATTCCAGGAATGAGGAGTAACCCTAAGTTCAAACGCTTTGACCTTATAAATATCAGGACGCAAAAAAAATAACCGTGCTACAATGAATATTTCATACAATCAGAGACATTAAAAAGAAACTAATCGTTGATTGCGACACTTTATCACCTGAGGGAACTTATCCTGACACAGGTAGCAAAAAGCTAATATTTATTGCTCACTGCGCCAAAGTTCTCAAGTTAACGAAATAATATCTTAGGCAATGGAATTTAAAATTCGTTTGCTCCAAAATGGAAGTCCTTTTTCCTTTTTATCAAAAAGTTATTTTCTGATCAGCTGCAACGGACTTAAATTGCGTGAAAACAAATTTTCATGGTTTTACAAGAACAATCACTAAAATCAAAAACTCAGGCGTTTTTCTATCACAAAAACTATAAAAGTACAAAATCAATAATACGGTTCAACAGTTCTATTGGGTTAAAAGGGGCAAAAAATTTAAAATGTTTGCTTTAATTTAGCCTTAAAGCTTCATTGATGATTTTGAAATAGTAATCATTTAAGACCCAATAAAAGGCTTGAGCTTTCTGATTGTCCGTAAATTGGGTAGTTGCCAATCTGCTCTTAATCTTCGTAACACATGTTCATTGTGTTAACAATCCTGGTCATTAGATACTGTAACCGTGCCCGACACTGATGGCGTGCATAACAGTGACTGTGAACGCGGATATCAGAAAAACTGTAAAAGTGCAGAATCAATAAAACAGTTCAACAGTTCTATTGGATTAAAAGGGGCAAAAATATTAAAATGCTTGCTTTAATTTAGCCTTAAAGTTTCATTGATGAATTTGAAATAGTAATCACCTGAGACCCAATTCAAAAGCTTGAACTTTCTGATTGTCCTTAACTTGGGTAGTTGCCAATCTGTTCTTAATCTTCGTTACAAATGTTCAAGTCGTTAACTATCCCGGTCATTAGATATTGTAACCGTGCGCGACACTGATGGCGTGCATAACAGTGATTGTGAACAAGGATATCGGAAAAACTACAAAAGTACAAATCCAATAATTCAGTTCAAAAGTTCTATTGGGTTAAAAGGGGGCAAAAATGTTAAAATGTTTGCTTAAATTTAGCCTTAAAGTTTTTTGGATGAAGTTGAAGTAGTAATCATTTGAGACCCAGTTCAAGGGCTTGAACTGTCTGATTATCCGTAACTTGGGTAGTTGCCAGTGTGCTTTCAATCTTCGTAACACACATTCATTTTGTTAACAATACTGGTCATTAGATACTGTAATCGTGCCCGACACTGATGTTGTGCATAACAGTGATTGTGAACGCGCATATCAGAAAAACTGTAAAATACAAAATCAATAATTCAGTTCAAAATTTCTATTGGGTTAAAAGGGGTAAAAAAAAGTTTAAAAGTTTGCTTTAATTTAACCTTAAAGTTTCATTGATGAATTTGTAATAGTAACCATTTGAGACCCAATTCAAGGGCTTGAACTGTCTGATTATCCGTAACTTGGGTAGTTGCCAATCTGCTCTTAATCTTCGTAATATACGTTCATTTTGTTAACAATACTGGTCATTAGATACTGTAACCGTGCCCGACACTGATGGCCTGCATAACAGTGATTGTGCACGCGGATATCAGAAAAAATAAAAAAGTACCAAGTCTATAATACAGTTCAACTGTTCTATTGGGTTAAAAGGGGCAAAAATGTTAAAATATTTGCATAAATTTAGCCTTAAAGTTTCATTGATGAATTTGAAGTAGTAATCATTTGTGACCCAATTCAAGGGCTTGAACGGTCTGATTATCCGTAACTTGGGTAGTTGCCAATCTGCTCTTAATCTTCGTAATACACGTTCATTTTGTTAACAATACTGGTCATTAGATACTGTAACCGAGCCCGACACTGATGGCCTGCATAACAGTGATTGTGCACGCGGATATCAGAAAAACTGTAAAATAGAAAATCAATAATTCAGTTCAAAAGTTCTATTGGGTTAAAAGGGGTAAAAAAAGTTTAAAAGTTTGCTTTAATTTAACCTTAAAGTTTCATTGATGAATTTGAAATAGTAACCATTTGAGACCCAATTCAAGGGCTTGAACGGTCTGATTATCCGTAACTTGGGTAGTTGCCAATCTGCTCTTAATCTTCGTAATACACGTTCATTTTGTTAACAATACTGGTCATTAGATACTGTAACCGAGCCCGACACTGATGGCCTGCATAACAGTGATTGTGCACGCGGATATCAGAAAAAATATAAAAGTACCAAGTCTATGATACAGTTCAACTGTTCTATTGGGTTAAAAGGGGCAAAAATGTTAAAATATTTGCATAAATTTAGCCTTAAAGTTTCATTGATGAATTTGAATTAGTAATCATTTGTGACCCAATTCAAGGGCTTGAACTTTCTGATTGTCTGTAATTTGGGTAGTTGTCAATCAGTTCAAAATCTTCATAACGCATGTTTATGTTGTTAACTAACCCGGTTCATCAAATACTATAACTGTGTGCGACACTGATGGCGTGCATAACAGTGATTGTGAATGCGGATATCAGAAAAACTATAAAAGTACAAAATCAATAAAACAGTTCAACAGTTCTATTGGGTTAAAAAGGGGCAAAAATGTTAAATTGTTTGCTTTAATTTTGCCTTAGAGTTTCATTGATGAATTTGATATAATAATCATTTGCGACCCAATGTAAAGTCTTGAACTTTGTGATTGTCCGTAGCTTGGGTAGTTGCCAATCAGCTCTTAATCTTCGTAACACATGTTCATGTTGTTAACTATCCCGGTCATTAGATATGTAAACGTGGGCGACACTGATGGCGTGCATAACAGTGATTGTGAACGCGGATATCAGAAAACTGTAAAAATACAAAATCAATAATACAGTTTAACAGTTCTATTGGGTTAAGTGGGGCAAAAAGTCAACATAATTCCTTAAGTTTAGTCTTAAAGTTTCATTGATGAATTTGAAATAGTAATCATTTGAGACCCAATTCAAAGTCTTGAACTTTCTGATTGTCTGAAACTTGGGTAGTTGTCAATCTGCTCATAATCTTCGTAACACGTGTTCATGTTGTTAACTATCCCGGTCATAAGATAATGTCACCGTGCGCATCACTGATGGCGTGCATAACAGTGATTGCGAACGCGCATATGAGAAAAACTGTGAAAATACAAAATCAATAATTCAGTTCAAAAGTTCTATTGGGTTAAAAGGGATAAAAAAAGTTTAAAAGTTTGCTTTAATTTAGCCCTAAAGTTTCATTGATGAATTTGAAATAGTAACCATTTGAGACCCAATTCAAGGGCTTGAACTGTCTGATTATCCGTAACTTGGGTAGTTGCCAGTCTGCTTTCAATCTTCGTAACACACGTTCATTTTGTTAACAATACTGGTCATTAGATACTGTAACCGTGCCCGACACTGATGTCGAGCATAACAGTGATTGTGAACGCGCATATCAGAAAAACTGTAAAATAGAAAATCAATAATTCAGTTCAAAAGTTCTATTGGGTTAAAAGGGGTAAAAAAAGTTTAAAAGTTTGCTTTAATTTAACCTTAAAGTTTCATTGATGAATTTGAAATAGTAACCATTTGAGACCCAATTCAAGGGCTTGAACGGTCTGATTATCCGTAACTTGGGTAGTTGCCAATCTGCTCTTAATCTTCGTAATACACGTTCATTTTGTTAACAATACTGGTCATTAGATACTGTAACCGAGCCCGACACTGATGGCCTGCATAACAGTGATTGTGCACGCGGATATCAGAAAAAATATAAAAGTACCAAGTCTATGATACAGTTCAACTGTTCTATTGGGTTAAAAGGGGCAAAAATGTTAAAATATTTGCATAAATTTAGCCTTAAAGTTTCATTGATGAATTTGAAGTAGTAATCATTTGTGACCCAATTCAAGGGCTTGAACTTTCTGATTGTCTGTAATTTGGGTAGTTGTCAATCAGTTGAAAATCTTCATAACGCATGTTTTTGTTGTTAAATAACCCGGTATATAAACACTATAACTGTGTGCGACACTGATGGCGTGCATAACCGTGATTGTGAATGCGGATATCAGAAAAACTATAAAAGTACAAAATCAATAAAAAAGTTCAACAGTTCTATTGGGTTAAAAAGGGCAAAAGGTTAATATGTTTGCTTTAATTTAGCCTTAGAGTTTCATTGATGAATTTAATATAATAATCATTTGAGACCCAATGCAAAGTCTTGAACTTTGTGGTTGTCCGTAGCTTGGGTAGTTGCCAATCAGCTCTTAATCTTCGTAACACATGTTCATGTTGTTAACTATCCCGGTCATTAGATATGTTAGAGTGGGCGACACTGATGGCGTGCATAACAGTGATTGTGAACGCGGATATCAGAAAACTGTAAAAATACAAAATCAATAATACAGTTTAACAGTTCTATTGGGTTAAATGGGGCAAAAAGTCAACATTTTTCCTTAAATTTAGTCCTAAATTTTCATTGATGAATTTGAAATAGTAATCACTTGAGACCCAATTCAAAGTCTTGAACTTTCTGATTGTCCGAAACTTGGGTAGTTGCCAATCTGCTGTTAATTTTTGTAAAATATGTTCATGTTGTTATCTATCCCGGTCATTAGATACTGTAACCGTGCGCGACACTGATGGCGAGCATAACAGTGATTGTTAACGCGGATATAAGAAAAGATTTAAAAGTACAAAATCAATAATAGAGTTCAACAGTTCTATTGGGTTAAAAGGGGCAAACTGTTAAAACGTTTGCGAAAAATTAGCTATAAAGTTTCATTGATGAATTTAAAGTAGTAATCATTGGAAACCCAATTCAAAGTTTTGAACTTCCTGATTGTCTGTAATTTGGGTAACTGCCAATCTGCTCTTAATCTTCGTAACACATGTTCATGTCGTTAACTATCCCGGTCATTAGATACTGTTACCCTGGGCGACTGTGATGGCGTGCATTACAGTGATTGTGACCGCGGATATCAGCTACTGATATTGCATAGTGAATGAATGCGATGATAAATAAACTTGGTTGCTGTCGCAAATGTCCACAGACGCTTTCAACCCTAATCTTAAAACATGATGGTAATGGTGACATATTGGAGAAATGTATTCGAGCAAAAAGGTTGCTTTTGCAGCGAATTCTTACTTAAATCTGAACTGTTAGATGAGGAGCACTAATGGTCGCAATCTATTTTCGACATTTTTTTCGGCCATTTTCGACGTTTTTTAGATCAGCCTTGACGTTTTTTTTCTGCTATTTTTGACGTTTTTTTAAGTCATTTTTGACGTTTTTTCAGCTATTTTTGACGTTTTTTTGGCTAATAAAACTTGGATTAAGACTTGGCAAGTCGTGGCCACGATTTGGGAAGTCTTGGCCAAGGCTTGGCAATTCTTGGTCAAGACTTGGATTAAGACTTGGCAAGTCTTGGCCAAGACTTGGATTAAGACTTGGCAGGTCTTGGCCAAGACTTGGATTAAGACTTGGCAAGTCTTGGCCAAGACTTGGAATAAGACTTGGCAGGTCTTGGCCAAGACTTGGATTAAGACTTGGCAAGTCTTGGCCAATACTTGGATTAATACTGGCAATTCTTGGCCAAGACGTGGATTAAGACTTGGCAATTCTTGACCAAGACTTAGATTAAGACTTGCCAAGTCTTGGCCAAGTCTTAATTGTGTTATGATCATAATTCTGAATCAGTACTGATACCTAGACTTGGAATTAGACTTGCCCGGTACTGATACCGACTTGCCGTTCGGTACGGGGTCTTTATACTGCTCTATGACCTTGTACTATTTTGTTTATCATGTCAATCATATCAATAAATTTTATTGGATTCATTTGTTGCTTTGAGTTGATTTACATCCCGTACCGAACCCCCAGAGCCCATCAGTTCTGATTCAAAGATTTTCCAGAGGCCAAGTCTTGGCAGAGATATGCCAAGACTTGGGTAGCGGAGCCAAGACTTGAGACATCTCTGGGCAGAGAGAGGCCAAGACTTGGGTTTTTCTGGGCAGCGCAGACCCCAAGCGTTGGGTTTCTCTGAGCAGAGTTAAGGTTGACATCATGAGGATCCGAAGTTTTTATTTAATGAGGGCAACTTTTTTTTTAAAATTGGTGCCCAATTATACCTTTTCTGTCGAAAAAAACCATTTGCAGGTGAAATTCGTGAACTTCAACCCAAGACTTGGGGCCTCTCTGGGCAGAGAAAATCCAAGTCTTGGGTTTCTCTGCCAAGTCATAGAATCGGTTTCTTCTCTTGACGTTCACTGATATACAAAATATCCCCATGTATTAGGTCTCAATAAAAGATTAGCTGCAATCTGAAGTTCAAAAAAAACGTTTGCGGATTAACTGGATCAAATTACCTTGTGGACTTTTTTAAACAATAAACATTCCTTAAAATTTAAACAGCTGATAAATAGGTCCTAAAACTTAAGCCAAAAGTTATTAAGAAAGTAACGAAACGAAAAGATTATTATAATTCATTCGCGGTCGGTTAAACTAATTCTGTTCTAATTTCTGTAAAAAGATATTTTTGAAACTTTGTCACCTTTAAGAATTCAGCAAAGATTTTTGTTGCATATCTTCTCCTCTGAGTCTTTGTGTTTTGTGTATCAACGGCTGGGGAATTATAAGCTGAGTTTCGTTTGGTTCCTATTATAGAGAGAAGCACATTTTTTAATTTCACAGATTGTTAAGTAACTCAATCTCTCAATATTGAAACTTTTTGCAGTCATTGTTATAAATGAAGAAGAAAAACGCTCAGTTCTGAAAAACCAATGAGAGAATCACCACTGAAAAATTCATGGTCAGAATGAATCAATGCTTACATTTTACGTCTCAAAAAAATTAGCTGAAAACTGAAGTTAAAAAAACAATTGCGGATTAACTGGATCAATTACCTTATGGACTTTTTTAAACATTAAACAGTCCTTACAACTTACACAGCTGACAAATAGATCCTAAAATTAGTTCCTATATCACTGGGATCCAAGTGAAAAAGAATTTTTGACCTAGCTTGCTTAGGAAAAATGTTAGATTTTCAAACGGTTTTTTCGTTGTTTTGCAAAATGTTTTTTTAAAATATATTTTTTTCAAGCTAGTCAAGGAGTTGTTCAATTCTATTGTTTTTACGAATCAAAATTCCCCTATATCACTGGGATCCAAGTCAAAAAGAATTTTTGACCTAGCTTGCTTAGGAGAAAAATAGATTTTCAAAAGATTTTTTCGTTGTTTTTTAAAATGTATTTTTGAAATATATTTTTTTCAAGCTAGTCAAGGAGTTGTTCATATCAAGCGTTACTACAAATCGAAGTTCCCCTATATCCTTAAAATCCAATTCTTTTTTTTGCTTTAGCATGTTGTTTTATATATATATATATATATATATATATATATATATATATATATATATATATATATATATATGTATATATGTAATGTTCGGTATTGTATTGGTTTTTTTTTAGCTATAGCTCTTCATTTCTCTTCAACAGTGAGTATTGAACTTGTATTTTTAAGGACCTCTTTGGCCTTGAAAAGGTGACCATACCTTACCAAGAGCCACGAACATAGTTTAAATAGCATTCATAATCATAATTGGTGCTTTATTTGTACATTAGGGTACTCAAACTTATGTTTAAAGTGCCCATCAACCTAGAGAATGCACCATTCTAACCCTCTGTCCAGAAAAAATCAAGTCTTGGATCCTTTCTGCCAAGAGAAATCCCATGTCTTGTGTCTTGCCTGCCAAGAGGTCACCAAGTCTTGGTTGTACTCTGCACAGAGTGATCCAAGACTTGGACCTTCTCTTGGCAGAGAGACCCAAGACTTGGGATTTCTCTGGGCAGAGACCCCCAAGTCTTGATTTTTCTCTGCCAATAGAAACCTCAGAGATCGACTCTGGAGTGTTCTCTTAGCAGCCTTGTATTTGACATGATCAGACTCTGAATCAGGCCCGGGGACCTTGCCTGATTTTTTTCTGAATCAGGCCTGATGGTCTCTGGGGGTTCGGTACGGGCTTGCATTTTGCACTTAAATTTCTTTTTTGTTCAATTATTTATTGTCGTCTTTTTTGTTCATTTATTTTCTTGATTCCTGTTTTTGTGATTTTTCTATTATCTCGTGGGTCAGTTTTCTGACTGACTTGAACTTGATTTATTGTAAAACGTTTTTCCAATATTTGCCAAACCATCGGCTTATATTCATTTATGTTCAGTTTGTTCTCAGCCGCCTATTTATGACTTAAGCAATGGACTCTTTTTTGAGGAATAATTATGAAGAAAAACAATAATATTCAACTAAAAATAGCGTGAGTGGTAAAAGTCTGCTGATATTCGAACTCAAGATTCTCATTTGGGGCGCCTCTTTGTTCACATCATTCGGCTTATTTTCCGATTTATTTAAACCCCAAAACCCGCTAAATATTCATGTTAAAAAGGAGATCGAAGCTTCGCTTTTAACTATTATTACCTGCTGTTGTGCAATCTATAATACTAGTGCTGTAATTGCTGTCAATCATTACGTCACCAAACACCTCTTCGTAGTTACACGAAAAGGGAATCACAGTCCGAACCGAACACGAGAACCGAGTAGCCGAAGGAAGTGTTACGTAATCCAACGAATTAATGGAGTAAATCTGGTTTGGCGATTGCTGATTGGCTGATAAGTTTAGAGATACAAAGGTTGCAGCTTCGCTAGCGATTGAAACTTCGAAGAATATTGGTTCGATAGACGCAACATGAGGGGGCGACCACTGGAATGAGATTGCAATTGTTGAGCTTTCTGTTACTTGGAGATTGGCTGGTTGCTGGGCTTCTGAAATAGCAATAATTTGTCGAAAAAATACGCATGTGATAAATACTTGTGCTTTCGAATCAGATTATAGGTTTTTCGGCTCTTGAAAGAGATGACGCTATGCAAGAAGTGCACAATTTAATGCACTGTTAGCCGAGGACAGGGAGAGAGAGATTACCACCTTTTCTCGTCTCGTTACAGTTCATTGAGGGAGTCAAAGGGATACAAAATAATCAAGCTCTAGATCCTCTAGACAAGTGAATCTAGTCAATTTGTTTGTACATGAGTCATAGAGATACACGAGGCAAAACACGTACCATTTGGGGAAAAAAATGTTTTCACCCCGTATTTGTCTAACTCTCCTGCCCTCTTTAGTCCCCCCCCCCCCTGAATCTACGTCTTTGGCCCCATTTAATCGCACTCTCGGTCTAAGCATGGGTCAATTTCAATTCTTTCTCAAGTAATAAGAAAAATGCCCAATTTCTACCCTTCTGATTCGTTGAATAATTGAGAATATAAAACCCCTCCAGTGTAGTAACCAGCAGTCGGTCGCAAGAGTTCTTTCTCTTGTCAGAGCGACAAATCCCTCGATCAAACATTTATATCCAAACACACAACAAAAAGGTGAAAAAAGGAAGCAAAAAGCAATCGTACCCCAACACAGAGTAATGTAACTGTTTGTGATTTTGGTAGTGTTTATTGAGCAGCAACAATTGAGGTAATTTCTAAATTATTCAGTTTTCGTTATCGCAACAAGAATTGATTAAGGCAGAATAAAAATGGAATCAAAAACTTTCCATTGCACTCACTCTCTTCTCCTTTACTTTAAAATTTCCACATTTTTCTATAATTTCCGCCGATCAACTTGACACCGGCATGATTCCAAATTTAAAACAAGTGAAAAATTGGATGGAAAATTTTCATCTGTTCCTTGACCGATTTTGATACCTCAGGTCCTCATCCAGTCAAATACAGTATTTTGAGACGCATAGGTGAATAGATGCTTAGGTGAAGTTCGCCAACTTGACCTCAGAGGATATCCGGTAAATTAATGTTACTTTTGTTTACTTGTTACAATCAAAAACACCGGAATATTTTTTCCTTGCCGATATGGGAGGGTGGCCTGAACATACTTAAACCTGAACACCGTTTTAAAAAATGCAAAAAAAAAGGAGATTTGCGCACTTGACTTAGCTAGTGAAAAGCAAGCATCAAGCTGGTTGAGCGCTAGGCCATTGAAGCAATATCAAATTGACCTAACGATAGCGAGATTGGCGATGGCATTGCCCTTCGCTATGGTTCTGACGCAATGAAGATGCCATCATTATGTGCATGCAATGAAAACTTGGAAAATTTCACTGTGCGGCTTGTCCTTCCCGTTTCTCAAGGAGGATACACCCAGAGACATAATGAACTTCGGGGTTCCTTTGCGAATTTGTTAAGTGATGTCTGTCATGATGTCAAGATCAAACCTCATCTTCAGCCATTGAAAGTAGAAACCTTTACCCTTAAATTAACGACAAGTGCTGATGATGCAAGATTAGATATCAAGGCCAAAGACCTTCTATCTTGATAAGAAGATTTTCAACCCTCTAGCAAAAAGTTGCCCTGAAAGCAATGGCGCAGCCTACAACTATCATGACGCTATGTCAAAAACAAAAAACAAATATGAACAAAGAGTAAATGATTTTGAGAAATAACATTTTGTCCACGTGTATTTGCATGCACTGGTGGAACTGGCCCATCAGCTTCAACAGCGCCGACATAAATGACATCAAGACTCTCTGCGCGAAAAGAGGACAACTACGCTGACATCATATCATATCTAA
Source organism: Convolutriloba macropyga (assembly GCF_964194025.1). Classification (NCBI taxonomy): domain Eukaryota; kingdom Metazoa; phylum Xenacoelomorpha; order Acoela; family Convolutidae; genus Convolutriloba; species Convolutriloba macropyga. The sequence continues at coordinate 15,000,029 of NC_134478.1, read as the reverse complement.
GGACAAAAATCAGCTTCGCTCTACTAAGGAGTTCCATCCTATGCATTAGAGACTCAAGAACACTTAGGCGACACGCAATTGTTGATGCTGCAATTGCAGCTCTTGTTGAAGAATGGAGGCTGTTAGTTTGACTCATCTACTTTTCGCCATTAGTTGTTTGTGCTCTAGTGCTGTCCGTGGTTTCTTATTGAGGCGAAAATAACAGTCGCATAACTTAAAGATGAACTTGTAAAGATGAACTTGTCGCATAACTTAAAGATGAACTTGTCACATAACTTAAAGATGAACTTGTCGCATAACTTGTAAGAGCCCTATGAAAATTGTAAAAATCTGAAACAGTGTGTAAAAACTTTCCTGTAAAACTAGACGTTTTTTTTCTCTGCTCTTTTCTCTCCCATTCTTTTTCTCGTGCTGTATAAAGAGTGGCGTAAAAAAGTAGTCTAATCAGCAATAAAGTGGCACATTAAGTTACGCAATTTTTGTAGAAAAGAGTTGATTTCTTATTGGAAACAATACCCCACGAAGGTCATCGCCCCCTCGAAGCTAATCAACCACTCATTGCCTCATAGTTTGATAGCTATTCGAGAACGATAACAACTGTTTGGTAATATTCATTCTCAAAACTGGCCAAAAGATCCCGATGCAATTGCACTTCGATTATTAAACTTTTACTTCCGAAATCTGTAACTTCTGATTTTTAGTAATTAGGGGATGTGATATGCACTTACGTGAACAAAGCGTGAAGGCTGCGATTTCACGTGAAGACAAATCTCTGCACTCGTCAATCTCACTTCCAAAACCTACTCTGACCTCTGCCGCGGGCTCGACAATGACCTTAACCCTTCCATTTTCAACGCTCACTGAATCTTCAGTTATACTTTTTATGAATTGATCAGATCCAATTGCAAAAGCCTTGAAACTGTCACTGTGACCTTCGACTGACAAGACCTTGTTGGGGGGAATCGAAGTGAATTCAAATTCTGGATCTGTGGATTTGTTGCCAACAGTTTGGATGCTGAGGCTTCTAAGATCAATTCTCCTGGGAACTAAAACATTTAAAAAAATGTTGTGTTCTGTTTGTTCGCACTATGATATTTATTTGTTATAGTTTATTTGTTAGTCCATCAAGTTAGAGACAAACTAATCTGTTTTCCCTGATTATAGTTTGTGAAAATCTGGAAGAATTCACTGTTAATATTAGCAATCCCAACTGCTCCATGTAATAAAAATTAGGATATGAAGATATATGAACACTTTAACTTCGTTCAAACGTTGCATTTAACATGTATGTAGGGTTTGCGTGTAATATTTCCGACATCATATTAGTTTATTGTGCTTAACGTCCATTTCCAGCTCAACAGTCGCCCCCTGCAGCCGTAAAGAAAAGTGGGGATGTAAAATCTTGCAAGATTCTTGCAAGCAGGATTTAAAATTTTCCAAGTTGAATTGAAAATTTGCAAGAATCTTGCAAGGAGTATGTATGATTCTCGTGCAAGATTGCTTGCAAGATTCTTGCAAGATTTTGAATTTTAATGACTGGGGAACACCTCATTTTTGTGAATAGAATCTTTGCAATTTAAAACAATTCAAACTACCAGAAAGTTAAACGCTTTCTTTTCACGACTATTTGTCAAAATTTATATTTTGGAAAAGCAAGCAAAACATCTGATGCATACTAACAGGTGGACGCCGTATTGGCCGACCGGGCTCTTAGCCGATAACCAAAAAATGTGAAATTTAGCAGACTATTCAACAAATACGAGCAGCTAGATTCATTAGTTGTTATTGGCCAATTTAAAATGGTATTCTGGAAGCGGACAAAATAAACGGCACAGTTTTTTTCAACTAGCGTAACGAAGGTCTATACGTGCCCCCCCCCCCCACACACACACACACACAAACACACACACACACACACACACAAACACACACTCCCCGCAAGGGTGCGCAGCCACGAAGAGAGAGCGCCACCCGACCACACACCAAAGATAAGGGTCCACCGAATTACTGATTTACCGATCAATGAGATATTTTGACCTGTTAGAATGATAATGTCGGTTAAATTTCTCATTTTATCCTTGTCGGCTGATCGCCCTGTCGGCCAATAATCCTAGCACCATACTAACATGTACATAAGGTGTCGTTAACAGAAGTTGCAACCACTTGTGAACTCTTACTATATCCAGGCCTGTTTGCAAAACACAAAGCCTGGTAACTCAACCCGAACTTCCGACCAGGTTCCAGACCACTCAAGGTCAAAGTGTCAGTGTCGTTTTGTACCTCCATCATTTGTGACCATTCGTCCTCTGTGTCATTGGACGTCACATTGACCTCTATTAAGTGGAAAGAACCAGAGGGCACCCCAAAACCAGTTATAATCAGTCCGTGTTCGGATCGTTCTGAGAGAGCTAATTGGTCATTTGGAGTCTCAGGCTCTGAAATTTGGAGTTATTATGCATACATTCTGTAGCATGCTAAATTGAGAAATGATCGGTTTATAAACAAAACAATAATAAGACTGATTACTCAACTCGGGCGGAACTTTAAGTAGGTTCGGACAGACCAAAAAGTAAAAAAAAAATCATTTTCCAGCGCCATCTAGACGCTTCATAAGCTTGAAAGCAACCCGGGCAAAGATTTCACCCTTAATCCAGCCCTAATTAGCGGGGATTAGGGTGTAATGCATATTCCACTCCTATTTATCGGAGAAAAGAGTGTAAGAGTGTAATTTTAAAAAAATCACACTGTATGTACACTCTTTTTTCCCCACTCCTTTTACACTCTTTACACTCTTTGCAAAGAGTGTAATTTAGAATGGACTGATAAAAAATTATCCTCTTACACAATTTCACACATATTTCACACTCTTTACCCGCGTTAGTTTTGGGCGAAGTCCTCGGCTCGGGATGAAAACAGATCAAAAGGACAAAAAAATAATCAGGTCTTTAATCGGTATTCACTAAAACCGATGAAAATTGACAAATTTTTTTAGTTAAAAATGGGGGAAAATCTCAAATCGGGTTACCTGTGCAAGATGAGCCCTCAAATTGGATAAAACTTGACAGAACCTCCAAATCTTGAGCTGAGCAACGAGTGGCATAAGAAACAAAGTATTCACACCCCATTTCCAAATCGTACATGACTAGTTGGGATTCGTTCATTTCCATGGTGTAATTTCTGCATGTCGAAGTTAAAACCACATCATAGTTGCTAGCTTCTGGTGGTAAGTAGAGATTTCTATTGCGTAACTCGCCGAGTGAAAACCAATCAAAGCCACTCGTGGGATCTGAAATTAAAATCTGAATTATTACGGAAGCATCTTTTAACAAAATTGTACCAACTGCGACCTAAATTACTCATTCGTTTAAGTAGAATCTGCCAAAAACTGATTCTGGTGACATGGGCTGAAATTCTCAAATATCCCAAGTTTATGGCTCTCCTAAGCAAAATCAAAGGGCTCTTGCTCTTTTGTAGGCAAGAAAACTCTATGAAAAAACTTTTTGCGCAACGGTAATATCAGATGGCTCCCAAAAAAAAACTTTTGAGAAAATATCGCGCTTTGAATTAGCATTAGAGAAATATTATTCAAAACAATTAATTGTTTTTATGTAAACGTTAAAAACTATTGCTAAAAAAGCAGTAAAATTCATTCATTGGTGAGCAACTGCAGCTGAAATGAACTTCAAGCAGAAAGAAAGAAAAATGAAAATAGTCGATAGCAGTTAATAAGATGTCATGCAAAATATCGGAGCAGAAAAATTGGATGAAACGAATTGAAAATAGCGAACTGAATATTTGTAGAACGAAGTAAAAAATCATAGCTGGCACAGTCCAAGAAAAATAAAACATAGCCGGCAGATTGCCGGAAAATAGCCGGCCGCGATAGACGCTTGTGTCCTTCCATGAATTGAAACAACTAAAGAAATAAGATAGACATATTGGCCACCAGTACTTTAATAGACCACGAGACTTTTTTGTTAGATTCGGACTGTCATTTTTATGAGACATATACGCTCTATAAGGAAAAACCAAAATAGAGCTTTTTTCAAAATTAATATTCGAAATCAAAAACTCAAGACACTAATACTAAGAATTAGGGCACAGACGTTCAGCACTACTTTGATGCACACTATTGACTCTATTGCTCACTCACTTTTAACTCAAGCAATTGACCTAAAAGCGGAACAAATGATTATACGCACTCAAATTTTAACTGCAAAGCAGACATCACTGAAAGTGAAAAAATCATTTCCAAGAAGTTAGGTTGCAAGAATCAACGACGGAGACGACGAAATAAAAAAAACAGCAGGACAAGTCCCAGCATACAATTTTAAAAAATTTCTTTGACTAAACAACAACTAGGACTAGAACTAGGACTAGAACGGACTATGACTCAAAAAAATGTCAAAATGCCGCATGTGAACAAAAAACTACTGGCGAGAAAAATAAAATCAGTTTAAACAAAACACTAGGCCTAGAAAGAACTAGGATTGGGAAAACCATTTAGAAATTAATCTGATTCAAAAAATAGAAAGAGTATAAATCAAAGCGAAATTGCCGCATGTGAATATAAAACGACTAGTGAGAAAGCGAATTTTTGTTCACGCACCGTTTTCTCGCTCTACTTTAAAATTAGAGTGAAAAAATTGACGCCACAAAAACACTCGCTTTTTGCTACACTTCCTGTTTCAGCGTGACAAAAATCAGTACTCCAATTTGACTTCGAAAATCATGAAAATGTGTGAACAGATCTTAAAAAACGACAGCGCCTCAATACTATTCAAATTTTTTAAATTGTAAAAATGAAAACCTCAATGATTGCCGCTATCCATTCGCGGCTATTAATAAAAGTTTTTGAATGGCTGCCTCTTAGCACTTTCTTTTAAAACTATTTCGTTTTTTTTTACTTGCTAACAACGATCAAATGAAAGAATGCAGATACTTATAGATTCCAATATTGCAACACAACAATGAAGAAACCAAAGTAAAACGTACAAGTTTCTTGACAAAATTTACTCGAACTTATTAATGTCTTCATCGATTGCTTTTGTCAATATGTCCGTTAGACAAAATTGAAAGAATGCCTGTCACGCCCCTATTTCGTGCCTCATAGTTACGTGATGATTCTCCTTTAAATATCCATAAATAGTGCTATAATTTAGTTGATTTTCAGATAGACCTCAAGGCCATATATAGCCCATTTTTCCATATAGGACTGTAACCCCTAATTTGTTTATGTTTACTAAAAACAACCGCAGATTGACAGTTTACAGATAAACATATTAAGTGCCTAAAAGCCTCAACCTTTACTTTTTTGAGTTCCCTGACAACGAATTCGCATAATTGGTAAATAACTTCATGAGAAGCTTTGTACTTGGTGAAGTAATTAGTCTGATAAAGTAGATGCTAATACGGAAATTGTTATGTACTTAACAAACATCAAGAGACGTACAAAAGCCGGAAATTGCCCAACTTGTAGATCAGTAAATATTTGCAAAGGACCAATACAAAACAACGTACAGCCCTGCGGAACGACAATCACCAGAACACCGGAGAACCAACTTGACAATCAGTTGATAATAAAACTCATCAATATTCTTGAAACTTCTTATTTTATCTTTAAAACCTTTGTTATAATTTCTGTTAAAATAATTAAAGATTGAACTGAAAAATCTTTACAAAACACTAAGTTGAAACAGGCTTTCTTAGAGCTAAATTACAACTAAGCAAAAAGCTCTAAAATACAAAGCAATTAGTGGATATATCACGCATTCGAACCGCTCAATAAAAGGCTATTACTAGCTAACTTTATTCAAAATATATCTGCTAAAAATCGCACTGTGAAACATCTAAATAAGTCCTTGTAAAATGACAATTATTCAAGTTAGTTACTCCCAATAATAACCTCAATAATACCACGAGGATCACGCTTAAAATCAGCGCGTAACAATGCCTAATTTGAAAAAAAAAATACTCATAAGATATCCGTTAATAGTAATTGCGGTTTATGAAGACCACTAGAAATTGAGCACTTTTAGCACCAATAGAAAAAATAGCTCTCGAGAAAATATGGTCACTAAATTGGATCTTAAATAAATATTAAAGCAATTCGAAAATCAACTTTGTGTTAATTGATGCGGCTGTGAGTTTTGTCCACAAACGCCATTTTTTTTGACGTTTTTGCAGGGTAATGAAATTATTTAAAATATGTGGTAAATATGAGATAAGTATTACAGATATACCCTGCCAACTTTAGCCTATAATTTTTTAGTTTCTTCAAAAACTGTTTCAGACTCCAAAGCTAATTAGTGCAGATGTTAGGTTATAAAATTTGATAACCAGAGAAGTGTCACTAACTCATGCAAACATCGATGTCCCCTCGGAAGACTTCCCCCGAAGACCGTATTCGAATTGCAAAAGATATCCTGTTGAACTCTTCAGCTTGTAATCCACCTATGGTAACCAAGGCATTTTCACTGTCCAAAATACTGAAATCAACACTTGGTTGAGGACAGTCCAAATTGTTCACATTATTTGAACAGGTGACGTTTTCAAGTATCAAAATTGAATCGTTATTTTGTTGTTGTCGTTGAGGTTCGCCCAGTAAATGCTGCGTCAATTATGAGCTGTTTCCTTTATTTTGAGGTAACAGAAACTAATAACTAAAAGTTATTATCTTTTTTCACATAAAATGATTAAATTGAGTTTATAGTTCTGTTAAAAGCTAACTTGGCTTGTAGCTGCGATGCGCATAATCATGCAAACAATAAGATTATGCGCTGAAATATGGCGAGAAATGCGGTGAAAATTCAGCTAAATTTTTAACATAATTTTGGCTTATTGATGATTCAAGAAAAAATAGGTTGCATTTATTCCGTGCGATACTTCATTTGTTCAGTCTTTTTTTTTACTGCCGCCTCAAAAATTGAGCATAATTTTTTGTTGCCCAGAATAAAACTAAGAATTGGCTTTCAGCTGATAAACAAAAACAAAAATTGCATTTCACACTGACCTTTTCACGGCCCGATTTGAGATGTCACTGCAGTTTCAGCACATTATGCTGTTTAAAAAAGAGAACGGAATGCGCTGAAATTATTAATAAAATTTTCAAAGCATCAGCTTATAATCATTAAATAATAATGCGCTAAATTTTGTAAGCAATAATTTCTGAGCAGTTTAGCGCTTTTCTGCTCTGATCTCTGAAATTCTTACCATTTAGTTGGATCCAATGTTGACGATTATCATATTGGAAGAAACGCGCTGAAAATCGCTGAAATGGGCTTAAGTTATGCAGGAAATGTGCTGAAAAATTAACCATTTTCCTATTTGATTTCAGCTCATTACTGCGCTTTTCAGAGAATTTCTGAGAAAACGGTTTGTTAATACAAAATCAAACTAATTAAGAAGAATTTTAAGAATCAATGGTGCAAGTGATGAATAGGAAATCGAAGAGGGCTTCGAAACTCGACCAACCCGACAAAAGGTTGAAAACGAGCTGAACTTTTTGAAAATTCAGCGGATTTTAGCGCATTTCATACATAATTTTTAGAAAAATCTTCAACCGGGGTGTTAAAAAGATAAATTCCAGACGCATATCATGGAAAGAAAAACCTTGAATTATTTTGACTCTGCTGTTATTATTCATGATATTACGATCAGAAAAACGTGAAATGTCTCCACCGATAGGAAGTACAATTTATTCTTTGATTTGACTTTGTAACAAATTATACAAGGAAACAGTCCAACATCTAGAGTATGACGTCGCTGTCTTCGAGTCTCATCGTTGTCAATGACCGGATCTTGAGCATCTGGGTCATTGTCTCCTGGGTATTGATAGTTGGGTTCAATGGCAGTAAGAGCAATATTCTCCTGGGGAGGGTCTGGGTTTGGGTTGCGCAGCTGCGGAATTGGTGACTGAATCCTGCCACTAGTGAAAGGCTAAAAAACATCTGCTAAACATCATTGAATGAAAACTGAAGTGTTCAAAGATTTCACGCAGGCCGGGCATCGAACTGTAAGAGGTCCCCAACAAGATATTGGTTCACTTTTTCAGTTTTTGGCACTAAATTGATTCGAGCATCAAGAAAAACTAACTCTTACTTATGACACAACGACAACACTAATGAGTTGGAGGGGCGACATGGTTCAACTCTGATCCGATTTTAATCCTGTATAGCCAAGAAAAACGAGGAAAAGGCCAAAACCAGGACGTCAAGACCAGTGACATTACTATACATAAAGGTCCAGACACTCCCTCACATGCTTCTGGATTAAGATCTTAGTTGCAAAATTTCGCTCGCACAACACATCCGAATTGCTGTGTGTCGAGTAAAGATTAGCTTAGTGCTTGAATTAAAATAGGTCACAATTATTTGAGAATAATTTTTTAGCTCTAAATTTTCCGCCGGAAATTAGTTCTGCAAATGATTTTTATCTACTTAGAAAGCATAGAAGGGAGGTTCTGGTCAGTTTTTCGCGAAACAAAAATTGGGCAAGCTGAGGACGAGGAAGAATTCAAAATGTGGCTGTTATTTGGTTATGATAATGATCAATTGAGAAAAAAAAACATTTACAAAACATCTGTTTGTTCAAACATAGAACCTTTTTCGAAACAATTTTACCATATGTGCATATCAATTTTACCATGACTGAGAATTTTATCTCGTAGGAATATTGTTGTTCCAACCGCGCTTGAGGGGGGAGGAACTATATACTCAAATGGGTTTTTTTTGTTCAGACAATTTTGGCCGATCGATATATTCATGGTAGAGAGTTGAGACTGGTATCATTAGAAAGCTTGTCCAGTGTAGAATATGGAATTAAAAAGATTTTTTTAATTTTCGTTTTTTACAGGGAGTTATCGAGGTTTAAACTTTGAGAAAATAGAGTGAACTCCAGTGAGATTTTATTCAAATTTTGCGGAATTTTTGAATAAAATATTGCCAATTTTGCTAAAATTTGTTAATTTTTTGAAGAAAGTATTGTTGATTTTATTTGTAAAGACGAAAGAATATTAAAGGCTATTGAATATTAAAGACTTTTGCATCAAAAACAGCACGAAATAAGTTTCTTTAGTCCAATTTGATTAAATTTACAGGAAGTACAGAACCAAACACCGCTAACAAACTCTTTGTAGACTCAAAAAGGGGGCTTTTTCTGCTTGAAATTCCGTGGAGGGTGCTTTGTAATTAAAACTTTGCCGTTTTTGCTAAACTTATTCGCTATTAATTTATTTTTAACTAACAAAATATTGATATCTATAGCATTCGAATGACTAAGTGTTCCTAACGGACAAACAGAATTAGCAGGTCTAGTTTTGGACCAATCTTGGACTAGTATAATCCAAAATTATTTCGGATTGTAATCAGTCGGTCTTTTTATTAAAAAATTCAATCTTTTCTATACTAAACAAATAACAGAACATTTCAAACCAAAGCTCACCAATGACAGGTTCAATTGGCTTCCTCATTAGCAACAGATTATAGTATCTAGATGATTACGTCAAAGCTTGTGGTCATTTTGACTTTTAAAGGTATTTGATTTATAAACAAATAACGACTTATTGAACTTTGCCTCTGTTTTTCTCTTAATTTGGTCAACTTGTAGCTTATTGTCAGCAATGAAAGAACGCTTCTTCTTTCTTTTGAAATCAAATTCAATCTTTAATGCGGTTTTACGCCTTAAGTTATGGTTTTCTGGTTTTGATACTACTAGATTTCACATTTTTCTAAAAAAAAGTTTTAGTTTTTGCCCATTTTTCACGTTTTCGAGTTTTGTCACATTATCACGTTAAAGAATGTTCATATATCACATTATTGGCTGTCAAAATAAGATACAATTGATTAAGTTAAAGTCCTTAAAGATGAAGATAATGATTTTAACGACATTTTCGAAGAATTTATTTGAAAGTTTGTCCTTAAGTGTCGTTTTTATTTTGTCTTTTTAGTCGTTTGAAGTTTCCTGTACAATGACCTGGGTTCATTGGCTTTTTATGGAAAAAAAGATGAGACAATATTCTGATATTGGCAGATAGCTGATGGCTTTCATGACAAAGCAAACAACTGTTTTCAAAATTAAAAAAAAAACCCTTTTCAACTTCGCAATTTTGTTCCTTTTATTGCCTGTTTGTTATCTAGTCTCGTTAATTACAGGCCAAATATGACATTTTTTTGTCAAAAGAAGATTTCAAAAAGAATTGGCGTCACAAAATCTAATGTTTTTAAAGAATTCGTTTTTAAAAGCTTCGACACTAATAAAAAGAAAATTAATTTTTGATTTTTGGCTTCGACACGGAAAAAAAGTAAATTAATTTGAAATTTTTGTCATGTTTGACGTTCTTTTTGTAGACGTAAGACATATTCTGGATAATTGTAATTATCATGGTGCCTTTGAAAGAATAAAGGAACCTATTTAATTATTTCATTTTGTAATTAATGGCGTTCATGTCTTTGGAAAAAAAATTTTCGAAATAAAAATTTAAGTGTTACCTAATTTTGCAATTTTTTTTCTCTTTTTGTGTACTTGTTACCTAGCTTCATTAATGAGAGGTCACCTATTTTATTATTGGTACTTGCAGAAAGTGCAATCAAACATATTTTGATGGCCATATTATGGCTTTAGGGTATCGAAAGCGTTTTCTGCCAAGTTTTAATTGATTTTTTGTTTGTTCTCTATTTGTTGTTGTTTTTGTAACCGCATGAAAATGGAATAACGGCAGTTCTTAATTCCTTCTATAGAAGCATTGGTATCCGTACAATTATGGGATATTTTAGTTGATTTCTAATGGTTTTCATTACTTTGAAATTAATTGTTTTAAAAAAAGCGAATTTTTCAACTTTACTGTTTTTGCTCTTTAATGTCTAATTGTTACCAGGCCTTTTTATTGACTAGTCCTATATCCTTTGTGGTGAATTACCAGTTATTTTGCTTAATATCAGTTTTATCTGACGCTATTTTGACTTTGTTATTAAGTTTTGCTTAAATATTTTAGTTGATTTCTAATGGTTTTCATTACTATGAAATTAATTGTTTTAAAAAAAGCGAATTTTTCAACTTTACTGTTTTTGCTCTTTAATGTCTAATTGTTACCAGGCCTTTTTATTGACTAGTCCCATATCCTTTGTGGTGAATTACCAGTTATTTTGCATAATATCAGTTTTATCTGACGCTATTTTGAATTGGTTATTAAGTTTTGCTTAAATATTTTAGTTGATTTCTAATGGTTTTCATTACTTTGAAATTAATTGTTTTAAAAAAAGCGAATTTTTCAACTTTACTGTTTTTGCTCTTTAATGTCTAATTGTTACCAGGCCTTTTTATTGACTAGTCCCATATCCTTTGTGGTGAATTACCAGTTATTTTGCATAATATCAGTTTTATCTGACGCTATTTTGAATTGGTTATTAAGTTTTGCTTAAATATTTTAGTTGATTTCTAATGGTTTTCATTACTTTGAAATTAATTGTTTTAAAAAAAAGCGAATTTTTCAACTTTACTGTTTTTGCTCTTTAATGTCTAATTGTTACCAGGCCTTTTTATTGACTAGTCCCATATCCTTTGTGGTGAATTACCAGTTATTTTGCTTAATATCAGTTTTATCTGACGCTATTTTGACTTTGTTCTTAAGTTTTGCTTTTAAAACGGACACAAAGTTTTTGATGTAACTAATTTTTGTTGATGTTGTTCAATTTTGCTGTTCGTCTTGACTCGCTTTTTACTATTTGCACATCTCATCAATCTAATGCACCAATTTTAACTCCACCACTGAGTTATTTGCTTTGGAAGCTATCTTTTCGTTCATACACCAATTTTTTTTAATACTTGAATTTTTGGGTTTTTCTATGTGCCTCATTTGGTAGACAACCATGCCAAACTTTTGGATGAGCGGGGTCGGAACCTTATGTGAAATCGCACATTACCGAGTCGCTTTGTTAGATTTATTACCAAAAGCATCATCAAAACAAGCTTTTGCCGGGTATATTTGGCATCTGAGAAGAAAACAATTTTTTGAGAGAACAACTCGTTTACTGAAAATAGTGGTACTTCTTAGCCCGTTACAGGTCTCTACTGGTCCCAAACAAACAATTTTGTATCTTAATACGTTGTAAAAGTGGAGTACACTTACTCATTTTTAATAGTTTTGAATTGAATTGAATTCATTTAATTTTGTTTTAATTGGGCTGTCATGTAGAAATTTTAATTTTATTATTAATTTTAATTAAGAAACTTTAATTAAGTTTTTTAATGTGGTTTTTACAAGCTGTTTGCTTTTTGTTGGGTTTATTCGTTGAGAAAAATAGAAAATCTTTCAATTTGTAATGTTCCAGATCATTAGTGCTATAAAACTCGTTTTTTGGAAATATCGGATTGTGAACAGGGTCAGTCAGTTTCTTGTGGAGTTAACACCTACGAAAAACGGAAAAGTTGATAACTTAAAATCATGTACTGCACATTTAACTTCAATAAAACCAGTTTTGCAAAAAGGGGTCGCTTTGAATGAAAAATAGAAAACTCAGATTTTAAAGTTCTTGCAGTCGAACTGCTGTATAAAAAAATCATATTCGCAAATAGAACAAAGCCAGGCTGTATATGATTGAAGATTTCTTTTAAGATTTAAGATTTCTTTTAAAAAATATACTTTGTTGTTAATGTGTTGCCTTCATTATTTTTTATTGGTAGTTGCTAAACATTATTCTACAAATTTTCATTACACAAAACAATAAAATCAAATAAAACTTAATTGAATTCTAACTTACTGAAAACAAGGGTTCCAAACTAAATGCTCTTTTTTTCAAACTCTCAACTTTTGTAAACCTTTGATTTTTTTTGCATTTACTCGGTTCTTTGTGAAAATTGTAAGTTTTCTAATCTTTGTCCCATTGAGAGTCTATTATATTTTCATATAAAAAATAGTCATTTCAAATTAAGAGAAGCTATACTTTGGACAAGCAATGGTTTTCACGCAAATCAACGAAGACAATTCTCAATCAACATTTGGAGATCGATGATATTTTACGTGCCATAAATCAGCACTAGTCCTGCTCTTTCATATTGTGGGTGAGTGTTTAGGTATGAAGAACTTTTGCAGTTTTCTGGCTGATTTTTGAGGGAGTTTCGCTTCAATTTTGATTCATTTGTTTGCTTGCTTAGAGGCATCAAATTCTTTATAGTACAAACGTTTTCTCAAAATGGAGGAATATATATGATGAATTGAGGCCTGTTAATGGGAACGAGACCTGTTTTCTGTCGAGTCCATTTTTCGTTTTTGTTAATGTACTGTACAGAAGAAAAAGAGAAAAATCAATACATAAAACTTAAGGGCTACTCTTGACTTCTTTAGAGTAAGTGCAAAATTTATCTCCGATTGAAACTAAGGAGCAGTTTGAAAACCGGAAGAAAACTGAAAAAGTATGAGGATTCGTTCGAGTGGGAGTGAATTAACTTATGTTGATATTTAAATTGATATGAAATTGATATTACATAAAATTAATAAAGCGATATTGGATTATACAAATCTTAATCAAAACAAAACAAAGGGAAATTTAATTCTTGCTTTGATTTCAAAAAACAAGCATTCAAAAGACAAAAATCTGAAAAAATCTTTTCACGGGTTCCTTCTCCTCTTCTTAGTACCTATTTTGGATTGTTACGTTATTTTTTAGTTCAAAGTGTGTCCGACATAAACAACACCGAATCAATTTATTAAGCAATGCAGTATAAAAATTAGTACAAATACAGACTTCCTTTCCCGAATTGCCGAATTAATTTCCAAAAAATCTTATTCTACCTTGCAATTTTTTTCTGTTTTATTTTTGCCAGAAATTGCATCCAAATGAACAACTGTGAATAACTGTGTAGAAATAATAGTAGCGAAGAGGGAAACGACCAAACAAGTTTGAAAGATTTTTGTTCATCTTTTTGCTGGTTTTGCCGGATTTTTTGTCTGAAGTGTAGGAAAGATCAAAAATGAAACTCAAAAAGGATCTATTCTGTATCGACCCACCCCCCATCTTAGTGAGCATAAATCTTTTTTGACCTCCGTGCTATTTTCTTACATAGTATGGTGCTATATAACAACATATAATTTGTAATTGGGGGTTATAAAAAACACTGGGGGCCGAAATAGAATAGATCCTCTAACAAAAGCTTGTAAATAAACTTACGCTCAACCTGAAACCCACGTGTCTTACTTCATTTGAGAATTGATTTAATTGAAATTTTATAGAGACGACCGAATATCCGATATTTGACACAAGAACAGAAAAAAAATAACACCGAACAAAATTTATCTGATTCATTTTGATCTCCAAGTTTTCTATAGCGCTCAGAAGGAACGAAGAAGCTGCTAATGCAACAGCTTTTTTTCCCACACTCATCAAACGTAATTAACCCGCCATAATTTTGATCTCATGTTAGACTATTTTAGGATCTATTCTGTTTTGCTCCTCCCCCCACCCCAGCTTAGTGGGCTTATATCTTTTACGCCCTCAGGCGCACGTGCTATTTTTTTACATAATAACGTGCTATATAACAACATATAATTTGTAACGGGGGGCGTAAATTTATTGGGGGGCGAAACAGAAAAGATCCCTATTTTAGTTTGTTTCAAATGCCTTCTAGCTACTGAGAGACCATAGCACGGCTATTGCGGCATAAATTATCTCTCTTAAGTATCATTATGCAATATTATTTTCCTCACCAATTGACCCATAGACTTTAAAAGTTAGTAAAATTTTGGGCCTTTGCTGTCAACATTGTGTAATTTGGGATTAAAACTTTCATTTTTCATGGACACTTCAATTCCATATTTCTAACCAAATCTGTAGAAACATTGAAATTAGGTCAACGATAATTATTTCGACTTCCAACGACTTCCCGCAATTTCCGGCAACTTCCCCTTTCCGCCCCGTCCTGCTTCTTCAAGCGACATCGCCATCTATGAGTTCTTACCGCAACATGCGTCCTCTTCTTAGAACCACCGCCCGCCATATTCATCGACGGCAGCTCAAAGGGAGAGTGGAATAAAGTGCGCGGAAGATGGTCGGGGTGGAGAAAAGTTGGACGAAACTGTGTGCAGATGTGAAGTCAAACTGTGAAGTCGCCGAAAAGTGCCTGGAGTCGCTGGAAGGCGCCAGAAGGTGCCGGAAATCGACGGAAGGTGCCGGAAATATGAGCAGTATGAGAAGCATGAACAGTATGATCAGCATAATTATTATGATCAGTATGATCAGCATGGTCAGTATGATGAGCATGATCAGTATAATCAGCATGATCAGTATGGTCAGCTTGATCAGTATGATCAGCATGATCAGTTTAATCAGCATGATCAGTATGATCAGCATCATCAGTATGAGCGGCATAATCAGTATGATCAGCAAGATCAGTATGATTAGCATGACCAGTATGATCAGCATGGGCAGTATAATCAGCATGATCAGTATGGTGAGCTTGATCAGTTTGATCAGCATGATCAGTGTGATCAGTATGATCAGTATGATTAGCATGGCCAGTATGATCAGCATGGGTAGTATAATCAGCATGATCAGTATGGTGAGCTTGATCAGTTTGATCAGCATGATCCGTATGATCAGCTTGATCAACCTGATCAATATGATAAGCATAATCAGTTTGGTCAGTATGATCAGCGTGGTCAGTATAATGCGGAAGTTTGCAAATTTTGCGTATAATGAATTTTAACTATAGTTCTTTTATTGGGACAAAGAGTCGTTAAAATCCAAGGGAACTTGGCATGAATTATCCCCCTTGTGCTAAGAGTGTAGAGTAAAAAGAGTTTGGGCCATAGCTTGTCTATGAAAAGTTATGTACTCGTAAGAAAATTTGCAAATTTTGCGAATAACAATTTTTAATATAGTTTTTTTTTATTTGGTCTTAGAGTTGTCGAAATGAATCAAACTTGGCATGGAGTATCCCCTGTGTACTAAGTGCGTAGAGTAGAAAAAATTTTTGCGAGGCTTGTCTATGAAAAAAGTTAGATGTTTGTACGGAAATTTGCAGATTTTGCAAATACCGAATTTTAAAAAAAGTTCTTTTATTTGGTCTTAGAGTTGTCGAAATGAATCAGACTTGGCATGGAGTATCCCCTGTGTACTAAGTGCGTAGAGTAGAATAAATTTTGCTAAAGCTTATCTACAAAAAATTTAGGTTTTCTTACGGAAATTTGCAAATTTTGCGAATAACGAATTTTAACTATAGTTTTTTTATTGGGTCTTAGAGTTGTTGTAATCAAACAAAACTTGATATGGAGTATCCCTGTGTACCAAGAGAGTAGAGTAGAAAACTTTTTGCTAAAACTTATCTACAAAAAAATTAGGTTTTCGTACGGAAATTTGCAAGTTTTGCGAATAACGAATTTTAACTATAGTTTTTTTTATTGGGTCTTAGAGTTGTCTAAATCAAACCAAACTTGACATGAAGTGTCCCCTGCGTGCTAAGAGTGTAGAGTAGAAAAAATTTTTGCTATAGCTTTATTGTGATAATAATGTTTTGTTCTGCTTTGTTTTGTTCGATGATTGAGTTTAATCTGTTTTTTCACCTAGTGCTCTCTTCTCAAAATCTCCTACAGTTGTTTGTTTTTAACTCCGCCGTACCCAACCCGGTCCCAACCCGGGTGAAACAGGAGGAGGGAAATACCAACAGAAAATACAGGAAAATCTCAAAAAGTTGGTTTTTTCAATCAACTTGAGAAAATTTTCGGACACTACATTTTATGATTCGAATTACCGGGTGTATGGTTAGAAACAGTGGATTATGATTAGAAATCAGTGGATTATGATTCGAAAAGCCATATCTGTAACTCGGAATAAGGGGGAAGCTGTTTTCACATAACAGACTTATGAATCGAACTATCAGAATCATGATAAGTTTGGGATGTATGATTCAATTTACGAAGAATTATGATTCGAGGTATTATTATTTATGATTCCAAACGTCATGTTTATGACTTGAAAGACCGGGTCACAGTTGCAAAATACCAGACTTATTAATCGAATTAGCGGGTCATTGTCTTCCGGGTCCGTGTATTTAACGAACCGGAATGACACCCCCCCCCCCCCCCCCCCAGACGACGTTTTGGCGAGTCATAAATCCACGACCTCACCTCGGGTAATCAGAGAACTTCAGATCTAATTGACCCGTGATCACGCTTTCGTGTGAACCAAAACTTGGTAGAAGATAAGAGAAAATTGTCTGATAGACAAAAAAACGTGAAACAGTTATACACGGCATTCATTTTTCACATATTACAGTAAGAATCACAGAGTGACTACTATATTAATTTGTCTATTGCGCCGTCAAATGGTACAGATTCTTTTGGGGAGGGGGTGGGGTGTGTTTGCAAATTCCGATACCTCAAAGTTCTCTGCTCAAATAATTATCTAAATTTGCCAACAATAAATCGACAATCAAGACTGATAATAAAATCTGTTGTCCAACTTTTGCAGCAGTCTTTTACAATTTTTTACCGCATTCAACGCTTACATCTTTTTCACCGGATTCATCGCAAATCTTACATATTTTGCTATTTCTTGCGTTGCATGACACGTCGTCCCAGGATGAAATGTATTATGGAGACGATCAACACCATGAATTACATTTTTGCAAAAAAAATAAACTTTATTAACCGCTGTGGATGGATTTGGGGGTGATGGTGTGGTGGAAGAAGTTGTCGTGGGTTGATCAGTAGTGGTAGTAGTTGGATTTGTAGGTTGCGGTGGCAACTCAGCTAGAATTGTCACAGACGTGTCAGATTGGTTCACTGTCCTCAAAGTCATTCCTTCAACAAACACATGTTGTCTTATCGTAGTGCCACAAATAACATCTTCTTAATGGACACCACAAATATATTAATAAAACACGAACGTCTTATTATAGTTTATTGCGATAGATTAGACAATTATGTTTTAATGTAGGTTGTTTAGTCCTCAATTTTTAAAAAATCAAGTGTGGAAACGCGTATTTTCATGGGTCAAGCGAAAGTAAGATCAGCGATAACTAGGGTTGACAATTTAGACAATTTTTCCGCAAATTTCTTACATATTTTTGCGATCAAAAGGTTGAATTTAAAACCATGAATTCTACGCTTGCATCGCAAAATTAAGCAAGAAAAATTCTAGTAAATTTCTAACTAACCAACAATAGTTACAGCTTATCTCACACGAATTTAGAGTTTCCCAGCGTTGATCTTATATACTTTTAGCGTTTCCAAACGTAGATCTTACATAGTTTTAACCCTAAGAGGTCTGTCTCTGAGACTCGACCCACAGCCCTTCTACACATTTTTTGCCTCTTCCAGCAAGGCGCTACCAAACCTCACTTTTGCCAAGAACCGTATCGTCAAAAAACTGACTGTAATATCATGCATCATTTTAAATGGTAGTGAATGCATTGAATCCCTTGGTTTTTGTTAGCAAGCAGCCGTAAATTGTAGCCATGAAACCCCCTCGGTGTAAACACTAATTTTTTAAGATAAACTATAAAATATAAGATCTATAGGCTATTATTTTAAATGATAAATTAAGTATGATCAGCGCTAAAAGGTAAACATTGAAATTATCTACGATCAAAATAAATTAAAAGCTTATTTGTAAAAAAATATAGCTAAAATTGAAGCGTTGACTTTAAGTAAAATTTAGAATACGCCAAAATTAGGTAAGATCAACGCCTATAAATGGCCATTTTTTTCTTTTCATTGCTTGACAATGGTCTTTGAATAAATTCAATGCACCGCCCATCCTTTTTGCATCATTTTTGAACCACATATTTTTGCGTTTTTATCGCTGACATCCCGAGGTCAGGAAACTAATCAAGTCGCGGCAAAAACTTCTTCTAAAGGCAAGTAAGGTTGAAAACTGTTTTTCATACGTAAAATAGGTCGAGCATTCTCACTTTAAAAATACAGACAAATCGAATAATTCCCCCTCCTCAATTTGCTTATAACATCAAAAAAGTTCTTCCACTCCTAAGAAATGAAAGCCGAGAGCCGCCTCCTATTAGGTTATGCAAACTGACGCTATGAATTTTTAGGTTTACAGTGTTTGTTCAATAGCTGAATGCAAAGTTATCTTCAAATCGAATTTGAATGTATCTCAAGCTCGAAATTCTGTCTGGAATTATATGTTCGTTTCAGCATCAAAAACTCAAATTTTATAACAAGGAGGCTCGGTAAGGTGCAACCGCACATAAGGTCCCGACCCCGCTCATCCACAATTTTGGCATAATTGTCTATCAAAAGAGGAACAGATAGAAAAACCCATAAATAATTTTTGGGAATCCCAAAAAAACCAAAAGAAAAACCCAAAAAAATCCAAACTTTTTTTCAAAAAAATAGTGCATGAGCAAAAGATAGCCTCCAAAGCAAAACACTCAGTGGAGTAAAAAAATAGTTCACCAGGTTGATGAGATATGCTAATATTAAGAAAGCGAGTTAAGTCGAACAGCAAGATCAAACAACAACAACAACAAACATTAATTACATCAAAAACTTTATGTGCGTTTAAAAAAAAACAAAACTTAATAACAAACAAACATACCGTCATACAAAACTAAAACTAAACAAAATAACCTATAAATCACCAGAAAAAATATGGGATCAGTCCATATGAAGGTTTGGTAACAATTAGACAAAAAAGAATAAAAACGATAAAAATGAAAAAATTAGCTTACTTTATTTTAAAACAATTAACTTTAAATTAATGAAAACCATTAAGATTCAAGTAAGGAATCTCAACGAAATACGGTTACAAAAGTTTATATAGAAGGAAATTAGGACCTGTCCTTACTCAATTTTTCATGCGGCTAAAAAGAACAACAAAAAATCAGCTAGCAAAATTTAATTAAAACTTGCCAGAAAACGCTGTTGAAGCCCTAAAGCCATATTTTCGCCCTCAAAAATTTCTTGGTTGTGCCTTCTTCAAACAGCAAAAATGCAGTATGTGGCTTTTCTTTAATGAGACTAAGTAACAAGTGGACAAAAAAGAAAATAAATGGGCAAAATTAAAAATAACTTTCAACTTTTTTTCGAAACAAAAACAATATCGAAATTACAAAAGCCTTTAATTACAAATTGAAATAAATAAAAAGCTTCGTCTATTCATCCAAATATCCAAATGAAGCTCTCGAAACCTGCAATTATCCAGAAAATGTCTTGCGTCTACAATAAGGACGTCAAAAATGACAAAAATCAATTTATTTTATTTTTTTTCATAAAAATCGGTGACAAAGCCAGTAAGTTCACAACGAATTCATTAAAAAATATAAAAAATTTTGCCTTAATCCCTTTTGACATCTTAATTTGACACCAGATTGACCCGTAATTAACGAGACTAGGTAAAAAAAGGACAGGAAAAGGGCAAAATTGCAAAGTTAAAAAGTTTTTTTTTATTTTGGACAACAATTGTTTTCAATGTCATGAAAGCCATCAGCTGTCTACTAATATCAGAATATCGGCTCATCTATTCCACTATGCAAAAAAAACGAAACTTGTCATCAAAAAGAAAACTTTATACGAATAAAACGACAAAGTAAAAACGACAGTTGAAGACAAAATTTAAAAAAACCAATTAAATTCTTCAAGAGAGAAATCTTGAAGCCGATAAACGACAATCTATATCTTTCAGGACTTTAAAATGTTCAATTGTATTTTATTTTGGATGCCAATATTGTGATATAAGACCGGTTAATAATGTAATAGTTTGACGAAACTAGAAAACGTTAAAAATGGGCAGAAATCTAAAAATAAAAAAATTGAAATCTAGTAATAAAAAAGCCAGAAAACAATACACATTAAATTTTAAGTCAGTGAAAAGATGAAATATTGTTTCCTTCACGACACTACGCTACAAGTTGACCAAATTAGGCAAAAATTACAGGAAAAGTTTGTTACGCGATCATTCAGTAAAAAATCAATTATTTTTAAAAGTTAAAAGGATCACGCGCTTTCATGTTAATATCTAAAAACATTGGCTTGGAGCTGCTCAGGAAGTCAGTTAGACCTATGACTCCTGAGCTGTGATTTGTTATTTTCCGTTCTTTAACTAATATAAATAAGATCAATTTTTTTTTGAAAAAAGAATAGACCGATTGATTATAATCCAAATTCTTTTTGGATTGTAATAGTCCAAGATTGGCCCAAAACTGGTCCTTTTAATGCTGGTCATCCATTAGGAACACTTAAATTTTCGGGTGTTATAGATATAGATAATTTGTTATTCAACAACTCAGAAATAAATTTCGCGTTTTTGATAATCATTGAGTAAAGTTTGCAAAAGCGGCAAAGTCTTAATTACAGAGCATTCTCAACAGAAATTGAAGTAAAAAGAGCCCTGTGAGTCCACAAAGATTATATTGGTGTGTTTTGGGGTTGTACTTCCGGCAAATTTAACCAAAGTGGACTATAGAAGCTTATTTCGTGCTGTTTTTGATGAGAAAGGCTGAATTTTGAAAAATTTAGCCAGAATTTTTGAGAAAAAAATTAAATCAAAATGATCAACAAAACTTTTCTGTCTTTAAAATTAAAATTAACAACACTGTTTTTAAAAATTTTGTCAAATTTTAGCAAAATTAACGAAAAATTTAGGCAAAAATTCCGAAAAATGTGAATAAAAACAACAGAATTCACTCTACTTTTCTCAGAAGTTTAAACCTCGATAACTCCCAGTAAAAAGCGAAAATAAAAAATCTTTTTATTTCCATATTCTACCCTGGACGAATTTTCTAGTGATACCAGTCTCAACTCTCTACGATGAATATATCGATCAGCGAAAATTGACAGAACAAAAAAACCCATTTGAGTATATAGTTCCTCCCTCCTCAAGAGGGGTCGGAACAAAAAAATTAAATTACAACAATTGAATTATTAAAAAGTACTCAACGCATGCTCAACACATTCTCACTCTCAAGTTCTTAATAAAATTGATAATAACAGTAACGTAACAAAAACAAATCCAGTGGCGCAAACTTTAAGAAAATTTGATAAACTTTTTATCAAATTTCTGTGAGAAAGGATCTGAAAAACGACATTGAATCCCGTACACAAAAAGTTCTACATATAATTCCGAAAACAACGATTCTTAGCGCCATTAGTGGAAACTTGTGACAAAAAATAAAGCTTTGCTCAAATATCTCAAGTTTCGTCTAATAAGTTTTAATTTGGATGTGCTTATTTTGAAATTTCTGATTGGGATGCTATGATAAATGATAGAACAGTCCTGAACAGATATCATTTTCTTTAAAATGAAGTAACATTCTCATTTTTACTGTGACGAAAACAATCAAAGAGTTGACCTTTTTCATTAACAACAATTTGAACTGTTTTTCCAGCATGCACAATCGCGCTGATAAAGAATAATTAAATGTTGGAGATTGATTGAATTCACCTGCAAGGGCACTGAAGTACAAGAAAAGGTCGGTAGATGAACTATTGTAAAAGAACTTGATGTAAACATCAAATTACACATCCTTAGGTCAGATTAGTAGTATATAATACCTACGTAAAGAAAGGGGGGGTTATCATTCGACTCTTAACGATAGGATAATAGGTAGTGGCGGTTAAGTGGGAATAGGATAGGCGGGATAAAATCTTTCCGCCGCTGTTTATATCCCTCTCCTATTCAATCATTCCCTTTTGAGTCTTGCCGCTTTTGTTTCCCTTTAACTTTGCCTTCTGTCTCGCCGCTTGCTTTTGATTTCAAAACACTCAAACAAATTAAATTAAAACCAAATATCACACTGCATGCAAAATCAATACTGGTTCAGTTTTGCGTGTCTCTCTCTCTGGGCAATTAAATTTAATTATGCACACTAATATCGCCTTGCAGTTTTGCACACTGGGCCCTCTGACTCGCTTTCACTTGCTTCTTCTGCCTCAAAATTAATGAACGGATTATCGGGCGTAGAGTTTTCTTCAAAACTGGCATCGAAATCAACGATATGGCTACTTTCAATATCTGAATCATTTATATTCTGAGCAGCGACAAAACCGGGGTCTGGTGGTTGCCATGTGTTGGAGCTTTGGGTGGTATCTGCAGAGGAATGTGGTACAACAAAACTGTTATCCCACTCTGGGCTAGAGCTCAAAAGTAAGTCGCTAAAATCGTCATAATCCCAATCCACATCGTCGTTATTCCAATCAATTTCATCGATAGCATAATCGACAATTTCATAATGGCCAAACGGGAGGGTTTTTATGCCATCGGGTAGTATATAGCGCTTGTTGTCAAAAGCTGACAGACAAATTTTGTTTGTAGTAACTGTCTGCAGCCTGTGGTGGTCGGACACAATCCTGGTGTTCTCTGAGCGCAGGTGGTTTCCAGTGCTGAGAGTGTTTAGGAAGTCGACGTGGCAAAGATGTTGTTGTGCGGCCCTCGTCACCCCTTTTGCTGAAAGTTTTCGACAACCTAAAAGAAAGAAAGAAATGAGAAAAATTAGGTGCTATTATAATTACTAACCCCCTATGTAAATATAATACGATTTAACACCTTCCAGATGCCTATTAACCCAATACGAATTTTTATACAACAACTAACAATTTTGTTTTATGAGAGAATAAACTTACTTTTTGACAGGATGGAGTACAGCTTCGGCTTCAAACAGATAAAGTCAGTAATATAGTCGCCGGCGAATTCGTCCTTGTATTTGAGGACGACTCTTTTGTTAGTGGTATTGTAAAGAAAATGATTGGGTGGGTAATTTGAGAAATCAAAATGACTTAATACTGACTGAGGCTTCTGCGATAACTCTGTATAAAAATCGTCGCTTTTTATCGCATAAAAGAGACTATCTGTATCGCTGTAAAGAAGGCGACAATTAAAGTTGGGGCGCATGACATTGTAATGGAATGAGTACATGTGGAATTTTGCAAGATCTAATATGGTCGCTCCCACAATAGTGGGAGTGTTCCAATAAATGGACTTTGGTCGTGTGGTCAAAGCTGCTAAATTCTCCCCAAAGATCATATAGCGATCAAACTCAAATCTGGATACTATCTTCAGCGCATGCTCGGCATCTCGTGAGATTGTTATTTTATTTCTGCGTCTTTTCGATTCGCAGTTTTTACCATAAACTGCATTATTCATCAGTTTATAAAAGTTCTCTTCAAACTTGTTTGACGCAACTTGCCGCTTTTCACTATTTAGTGTAATGTATGGCGACAGCCAGTTTTCTTGTCGAAATTGAAGCACTCTGTGAACTTTCCTGATTACCAAGCCGAGTTGGACATAAAGTTTCAGCAGTTTGTAGTGGACCACGTATCTCTCTTTATCAAAGAACGTTTGCAGGAGTTTCTTTACTTTGGAAGATGGGAGATTGTGTTGTTCTTTTAATTCGATCTGGTAATCGCTCAACCACTCATCTTCAACCACGTCTTTTGTGGGTGCCAACGGAAAATCGCGATGCTCATCATGAAGGCTCGGCGGGTAAGAGATATCGACCTCTACAAAGTATCCAATGCTAGCGTCATCGGCGGTGTCTAAAATCTCTTGAAGTTGAATATCTGTGTTGAACGCAAATTCGGCGAGCGGTAGTTTCTCTAATTGCATTACGCCACCATAAAGGTTATTAGCGTCGACACAGAATCCAAAACAGGACTCCTCCGTGCTATCGTGGTTGGGAATATAGGAGTTATTTGCAGTGAAGCGCCGACTTTCAAAGACAGATGTGACTCCACCGCGAATTGCGGGTTCAATCATGTCCAAGTGTTCGCGCTCAGTCAGTAACTCGACATTGGCTTTGCAGATTCTAAGTGATGCTTCCTTAGCCATATTGGGTAGGGTGAAGAAGTGCATACAGTCCAGTTTATACGTATCGAAACTCAACTGTCGATGGAATTCGCAAACACATGCGAGTAGTGCACAGTCCAGCTTCAAGTATGAGTCATGATAATCCTGCAGTGTTCCACATTCCAGAATTTCCCACATCCTGCGTGCATGTTGTAAATTAGTCTCCGTTACCTTCACTGCCCCTCCGTCCAGAGTGTTACCCCACTTGCTCAGTGGCGGGAGACTGGTGTCACTTAACTTGGACCGACTAGTCACATGAGAGTAAGGGTAGTAGCCTTTCTGTTTAAGTAGCTGAAGGTTAGCATCAGATAATGTAGAAAACATTGCCCTCATTATTTCGAAACGGTCATCGGGTAAAGTTTCAACAAGTTTCTCTAAAGAACTGTTCATCATCTTGAAGGAGTCTATGAATCGAAGATATTCGTAAACTTTCACTGTTTTTCCCTTTTCCGTTACGAAAGTGTCAATAAGCACACCAAATGTCATTGATATGTATTTCTCGTCGGTGGCTGGTATGACGCTGATGGTTGTGGTTGGCTCGCAGTTATTCAGTGCCAAGCAAATGTGATGTAAGTCATAATTTTGAATATTATGACCCACAACAGGGGTGAAATTGATATTTCGTCTCAAGCGATTGCATTTCTCATGTGCCCATCCCAAGAATTTACCACTGTAGTGGCAATGGTCCAGGTCAATTGTGTTCTCTGGATCTTCCGTTTCTGAAAACGATTTTTCACAAATCCAACAGTGCGTAGCGTTAGACTTTCCCAAGTTTCGTCTATCGCCTTTGAAGAAAGGGTGCTTCCTTTTCTGCTGATAAATATCTCTGGCTAGTTTGTGAAGCATTTTGACAAAATTTGTCATGCAAGCAGAAGAACTGTCTACATGATGAAAGGTTGGCTTTGATGAGTGGTGATCAATCACTGTTAGCGCAAAGCCACACGGTTCATGTATCTCCTTGACCTGTGTAAAGGCTTTATCACTTGTTCCCTTGCAAGAAGACACGGGTCGTAAGAAAGACTCGAAGTCAAAATAGATAACAAGAGGGACAAACCACGTAGCAGCGAAGTTCGTGAATTTGTATGAGTTGTTCTCACTTGAAGGCATATGAATAACAGCAGGTGCATTTTTGCAACAGTTATTGAGATGTAGGTTGTAACTTTCAAGTCCTTCTTGACAAATCAAAAAACAGTTTCGACAAATTTTGTAGGAGAATCTGTAATCAAGTCCTCGCACGTAGCAAACAACCTTCGCCAGGTTTGTAGTCAGGACGTAGTGATGACGGTCACAGTCGTACAGCAAAAGTAAATCCACAACAAAATCTGAGCTGTATGACGAAATTTTTAGAGGGAAAAACTGGCCGTTATCGTATCCAAACACGTTTACCTAAACGTTGTTGAGTGTTTCAAATTGAGGAATGTCTGCAAAGCCCATGGGCATAGTAAAATCGCCCAGAGGTTGATGCAGTCCTGGTTGATTGTATGTAGTTGGTGAAGTTTTTTCGGTTTGATAGTTACGATCAATTCTATCTAAACTTATCTGATGATACATGTGATAAGCGGCCACAAAACAATACCTGAAGCAATCTCGATCTTCGTGGTTCCTAACGTTGAGCAATCCTCTGCAGTTGGCAATTTTTGACGGCAACGCGATGTATGATGAACCAAGAATTGGTCTGAAACGTGCGAATTTGACGTCAACTTTGAGAACTTTTTCGATTGTCCAACCACTCCCCAAAGAGTTGAAGGTTGTCAATACGCTCATCATCTTCTCCACCATTTGCCAATACGCTTCATCCGACAGTCCGTTTGCATAGACAGGAGTCATCAGAGAGTTTGCGTATATTTCAATACGGTCATCTTCTGGCATATCTGGCTCATCATACATAACTTTGACAAGCCGCAATTTTGCACACAGTTGAACTCTTTGAGGGCCCTGGGTCAACTGCTCACTTATTAGAGTGTCTATTTTGGGTTTTTGTATCCGCATATGGTTTTCGAGATCGTTGGACTCTTCGGCCGCTGTTGACTCGAACGATCTCAGTACTCCATGGAATGCACTTTCCAACGGAGTGTCTCGAGGCTGAAATTGTTCACCTAGGACGGGTAAGTGATGAACGGAAGTCATATGCTGTACGTAAAGATGGCAATCGTTGAATCCGAGTAGGCAGCTTTGACAGCAATTGGTGAATCGTTGGTGTGCAGTTTTCATGTGTTCTTCGAGCAAAGAAATCTTCCGACAAGTAAACTCACATAATGAGCATTGATAAACGGGTAAACCAATCTCATCAGGATGGAATTTATGCTCATGCCTGGAGCGATTTCCTTTTGTACTCAGAATAGAATCACAATAACGACACTGGAAACCCATTTTTGAATTGTCTAACTTTAGTAAGAACGAATTGTTAAACTCGAGTACGAACAGTAGAAACGAATGAACAAGAAATGGTTTCTCGGGTTTACAGTATTAGAGACTACAGTACTGCATAGGCGCCAAATTCGAAGTTTTGAAATGCTGTTTTCTGATTGGTCGGTTTTGGCGCGTACCTTTATTTCGAAATTTTGTTACTTTTGAGAGAAAAAAGATGTGTTTTCAACTCTCCATTGCAATCGTATGCCAAAATATACCACCACAGGGAACCCTACCGAGTATTGCTGATCATCGTTTGTGTCAAAAAACTTTTTTGAGAACCTGGAAAAACATGCTAATATTCAAAATTGTAATAAAAAGCGCTATTTTATGCATTTTCAATTACGGATGGTTACAGTTGTCCTACGTTCTTAAGTGTGATGAGCAAAAATGCTCCCCGTGCCGAAAAACATAGGACCCATATTAAAAAATTGCTCAAAAATAAACAGACAAAAAGTTTGTTTTTCTGTCAATCAAGTCATTATTTAACAATTACATGACAATTACATGAAATAAACATGTGTCTTTTTTCTGAGGCCTTTTTTGATGACAGCTGTTATGAGATAAATTTACACTGAGGGCCCAATAAGTCCAAAAATTTAAAGACAACCAATCTAACATCTTTCCTTAGGGTACTTCATATGCTAATTAATGCCAGATGTTAATGTGACATTAATTGCCAGATGTTTCGAAAATCGGTGAAGGAGCCGTTTTTTGATGATGATCCTTATGAGCAATAACGTCGGGCATCAAGCAGTGAGTACAAAACCGTTGCAAAAATTTGAATTTTTTTTTCAGTTATTAGTAATTAGGTTAATTAACCCTTAATTAGTCGCTAATTAGAGGCTAATTATCTCCATAACGGATGAGTAAAATTTGACGAGTGTGATGAGATGTTTTGTACTTTAGAGTATGCTGAGTCTTACTGAACAATCAGTTTCATCCCAAGTATTTTTTGGAACCCTCTTTTTTGGGGTCAAAGGTCAGAGGTCATGTGTTAAAAAAAATTTTTTTTGAGTTTTTTTCGTTTTTTTTCAAACTAACATGCTCTTTTTTTTCAATTGATCCCCAAGTAACAAATGAGAGTTGATTCTAGTGTAAGCTGAAGAGGGCATCTACTGAATTAAGTGTCAAAATTTGACGTTTGAAATGCATTTTTTTCGAAATATTTTGTTTGATTATTTTTTATTTTTTGAACAGTTCTTCGACTTATGAATTGAATTTGGAATTCAATCCATGCTACAGCTGTGGCATGGAGTTAACTTGTTATTAGCGTCAATACTGCATACTCTCACATATGGCTATATCTCTAAACTTTATGTTTAATATATATAATAATAACAAAAGTTTTGCAGATTGGGAAAAGTATTTCTGGATATAATATTGAAAAATCTCACCACGTCATAGTAGTTGTAATAATTGAGTGTTTGTTAGGAAACAAATGTTTACGTTATAATGAAAGTCTTTTCTGAACATGTTCGAACTTGATCAGTAGCAATGTTTTAATTTCTTTGACTCAGCAGATTTAAAGCTATAAAACAGATTTAAAAAGCTAAATTCAGCTTCTAAAAAGTTGAAATCACACATTCTTGAAACAAAATCAAGTTAGCATCTCACTATATAAAAGAGTTTTGTGGTGATCCATTAAGTTTAGTTTTCAAGTTAATCAAATAAGTCCATTAAAGTATTCTCAGATAGCCGTTTCTTTGGTGCATTGCAAATCTTTGACGTGTCTGTGACACCAAAAACACGTGCTGGTTCTGGCGTTTGAAATTGTGTAGCTGACAGTAACGTTGTATCAAACTGGTTGTCACTGAACAGAGCCGTAGAATTGTTCTTGTGAATTCCCGCAAAGAGAGATGGACTAGATGTCGGTGTCAAACTGGGACTCGGATCAACTGCTGGTGTTACTGGCAAGCTGGCTGAATCCAATTGGGATTGATTTTCTGGGGAGAAAGGTGATGACTTTATGCCCCACATGTCAGCTAAGTTTTCGCAAGCCTGATAAGCCCCTAGCTGGTTTTCAAACAGAGGCACACAGTCGCAATCGTAACGAAACAAAATTCGTTTAACGTCGTCAGGTAATGACTCCATGCCAAGATGCTGAAATGTTGGCAAAGTTTTTGGAGGTAAATGTCCTCCTGATGTAATAAGACTGCAATCTGCTGGTTCTGTCTTCTCTGGTAAAGAAGCAATTGCGTTAATGAAAAGCTTGGGTATCAAGCAGTGCTGGTAAGCTTGCCGAACATCGCCTTGTCTCTTCTGTTGAATAAGCACAACAAAGTTTTCGAACACTGTCTGATAAACCAATGTTCGCTCCAAGGAAATTACAGATTCAGCAAGTATTTGAACGGACATAATTTTTGTACAAATTTTGAGAAAGAAACTAAAACCAATTTGATAGAAGACTGTTGGTAGGTGTTTGTCTGGTAACGAACTGTTGAAAGAAAGCAAAGTGCACTGAACGCAAGGTTTAAAGAAAATGAATAACTATTTTTAAAGTAATATTGCACAACGTTTAATTCAACAAATTATATCTGGGGTCAAATATGGTTTTAATTTTGGTAGTGTATGTGCTCCAATATATGCTCTAAATTTTGTTATTATACATGGGTCGATACACTTTATAGTGTGTACTAACTCAGTTCTTATCCAGAGCGTATTTTATTATTAGCATTTCATTGTACGCTGGTGCATGTTTATTCTTATCAGAATTTCCTTACTGCTGTAGGTTCACTTGTGCTTCTAATTATATCACACACCCAGGGTCACATCTGTTCCAAGTTATAAACATATGGTCCGCATATAATTCCAATAAACAGTGTACACTGCACTGCTGGTCCAAATACACACCTAGGGTCACATCTGTTTTCTCTATAGAACCAAAACATGTGGTCCGCATATAATATCAATAAACAGTGTACACTGCACTGCTTGTTCAAATGCCCACCCAGGGTGGGTCACATTTGTGTTCTCAAAACATATGGTACGCATATAATTCCAATAAAAAGTGTACAGTGCACTGCTGGTCCAAGTACACACCTAGGTTCACATATGTTTTTTGTCTTATCTAAGGTCACAGCTGAAATTAATTATGCAATATGTGAACAACAGACAGACTCAAGTACGCCGTAGGCGTACTTGAGCCTGTATTCACAAATCATTTGGATTTAGTTAGGCAGTTTGACGACACTTGTTTAAACCCAACTTGCCGCCCCATTGAGTTGGAGTTTTACACATTATAACACTTGAAAGTAATAAAACAAGTTGCACACTATGCCTTTCACGTCCACTAAAGACACAGAGTTTGGAGATTGTTATTTCGATATTTCCAAAACTGATAAGCGCTTAATCAGAGCAACGCTGAAAACCTATGAAAGGACAGGGACATATGTATTTCTGAAATTGTTCAAAAAAGCAACAGACGATTACGAGTTTGAACAGAGAATTTCTCTAACTCTTGGAGAGTTTGAAAATTTGGTCAGCTCAGCTAGCAAAATACAGAACTCAGTGGCTGACCAGCTGTCAACAACAAAACCACCACTAGCGAAGAAACCAAAAATTCAAAAAGAAGTTGCCAACAACGATGGTTGAGGCGATGTTTGAGCGTTCTCCAAATTACTTTAAACAATTTCAGAAACAGTTCAAATTTCTCATTCTTGAAGAAAAACTTAGCTTTTCTATTGGAAATTTTTATGCAGTGTGTGCACATTTTGATTCCGAATTTTGCAATTTAGTAAACAGTCATTATCACGTTCTGATTGATACAACTACTTTTGAAAACGAAACAGTGAAACGATATCAGAGCTTTCCTGTGCCTTGTGTTTATACAGCTTTCAAATTCTTGTTTTGGACTGCACCAAACTTGGAGACTAATGGAGACGTTTTTACAAAACTCAAATTGGCAATCGAATTCAACGGTTCGGGAGAAAAAACCGATTCACAGTCAGTGCGCAAACGACTGCCAGCTTTTGCTAACCACAACAATTTATCGAAAAGCAGCTCTGCAAAACAAACAAATGTCAATCTCAAACCGAGTGCCAAGATGCCAGTAGTTGCTCAAAAAACTATCTACAATGCCCGGCCTCCATCGAAACAAGTTCAAACTGATTTTGTTAATAGTGAAACTTTACGAAGAGTTGAAACAATTTTGTATGGTCCTCATTCTGGCGCTTTTTGTCAAATTATGGATATTTTTATGAGTGGATATGGAAAATTGAATATTGATTCTGATTTATTGAGTGTTCGCTTTGTGTATGAAGAAAAAGTAAAGTTTTGAAAAAAAAATAAATTTCTCAAGTTAGTAAGGTTAGAACATCATATGAAAAGCGAAACGAATCAATTCATTATCGCTAATATTTACAAGTTTTTGAGCATTGAAAACAAAATGAGCAATATAAATACAAAAAAGTCCACAAAATTTAGAGTTTGCTCTTTGAATTGGTTGATTCTCCAAGAGTTGATAGATGTTGTGATCGCTGCCAACGGAAACGATTCTTTGATATAGGTGTTTGTACGATGAAATGGGCTGACCAAGAGGATCGGCAAACAAAAGTTGATTGTTTTTTCTGCATAATAGTAACCAGTGGCTGCCAATATTTTCAGCAGTTGCTGCATTAACAATAAGGAAGCTGTTTCTGTTCATTTTTTCCGGAAAGTTGTTGGCCGCAAACACACCATGGAATTTATATTTAAGAGTTTTGCAACCTTGGATTAAACCATTAATATCATCTTCATCCATTATTAATTTGTCAGAATGTGATTCTTTGATACTCTTCTTGCACTATCAACAAATATTGTGCTAGCTTTTTCGCCAATAATGAATATTTCCATATTGTTCGGTAAGGCCGCAGAAAATTTCAACTCAATAGAAATTGACAAATTTGTAAGCTCAGGATGAATAAAATCGTGGGATGCTTGTTGGGTGCTGGTCAAATCAAAAACCTTTATGAAATGATTTGGGTAATCTGTCAAACTTATTCCATGACCATTGTCGATGTAAGCTAAATCGGATATTGTGTTAAAGTAAAGACCTTTGTCATCACTTGTTGATATTGGACTGTCTGCCACAGGTAAACCGTTTCGATAAATAAAAATCTGCTCAAGGTTGAATTTGCGGAAATTAAATGGATTTTGTCTGTTGTTACCAAGAAACGCTTCGTTAGTGTTCAGACAAATTGCTAGTCTACGAATCGGTTCTCTGGCAAAAAATCTTCTTGTTTCCAACTGTGGAGACCCGTTGACGCCAAAAACGTTTTTGTTAGAGTCTCCAGGTAGGGATACGAAGCTTGACTTTTAATAAAGTTTTTTCAATAGCCGATACAACATCATCGTTCAATGTCATCTTGCGCACATACAAATTAGCTTCGACAATTTTTACTTTGTAGTGCTTGGCAGCATTGTCAGACATTATAACAAAATCATCTATTGACCGTCTAAATGCAATGCGAAGTGTCACACCACTTAGCAAATGTCTGTCACAGGTGAAAAAGTCGACTGCAACTTTACCGTAGAATGTGCACTCAGCTGATTGCCTCACTAAGGCTTTCCTTCTGTTCACTTCCGCAGTTGACAGCGCTCCTGGATTTTCTTCGTAGGAGTAACCCTGACATGCCAACCAGGTGTTTTTTGCATCTTTGTTATGTGAAAATTCTGTTTCAATAAAACTTTTATGAGCATAGTTTCCGTTAGCGTTTGAAATTTTTAGTCCATTAGCAGACACTGTACAGTCAGAGAAGAGTGAATGTAACACATTATTGCAAAAATAGGGAGCATCTGTCTTCGTAACATCTGTTGCTGCTCCTGCGTCATATCTCAAATCAGCTTCCGATGACTGGACAATTTTACATTTTACTTCAAAGAAAATTTTCTGTAAGTCAATAAAATTATTTCGGTCACCGGCGACTTCAAATTCTAACATGGGTCCATTTGGACTGTAGACTGGGCCCAACTTTTGACAAAAACTACCATCGAAAGTTACTAAAAGAGAAGGTTTTTTGAATAAATCCAAAGAACTGTGAGTTGCTTCTGATGGTAACAAATTAGCGATCATCGTTCACTCTGGCAAAAAAATCTGACCGACTTCTTTTTGGAGCTCTGTGCGCTGAAATAGTTTTTTTGCGTTTGTTGATCGCTTTCTGTGGCTTGACTCGACTTGACATCCTCCGACGTGAAGTATTTCGTCGAAATCCCCCAGTCTGTTTTTTAACAGTTTTTGCGATTGTATTTCTAAACGCCTGTTTAGGAGATATTTTGCTTCCGACTACATCCAAAATCTCTGGAACACTTTGTTTCAAAAGCTCTATCCCGATACGCTTCGCTGTAGGCAAAATGAAACGACGTGCTAAAGGCAGCGCAACACGTCCAATGCCTGCAGCTAGGGCTCCAAAACGACTTCCTCTTTGACGACAATGTCCAGAGAAGTGAGGCAAAGACGTTGCTTGATTCGCATAATAAGAGTCCATTTTAGGAGGAAAATTTTTTGAATTGTAGTGTTAGAATAACTTTTCCAGTTCCCGAAAAGGGAACTAATTGTCCTGTTTCCGTTCTCAGTTCAATTGAAATCGATTGAATTGTGTTTGTTAGGAGCTTCTTATAGTCTAAATTTGTAAAAACTATCCGATGAGTTGGCTCAAGCTCACAAACACTACCGTTTTTCAGACGTTGTTTTGAATCAATGACTCGCAAAAGAGGAGCCTTAGTGTCACTTACGTATTGATATTCAATTATGTTAGTGTAGATGAAAATTAGATGCTTTCCAGCACAAAGATCAGCTGGGAATTCCCCATAATAAGCTTTCGTATCATCACTTTTCATAAACTTGTTCGCATTGGGAATCATTTTGTACCCAATATGTATTCCATTACCGTCAGGAATACCCTTAAATCCAATAATGCTCGGAATTTCCTCGCTGGGAAATGTAATTCCCTCATATTTGCCAAATAAAGTTTCATATTTTCCAGAGCTCTTCAACTCTCTGAAAGAAAAATTGGGCAGTCCAATTGTTCGCTTAATTGTAGCAAGAAGTTGTGCCACTGTATCAAAGGTTCCTGGCATAAAACTAAATTGTTGTCCACTATAAGGTCTAGAAATAACATTAGCTCCCGAAGACATCTTTTGGGAATCTTCATAGTCTTTTAAGTTGTACACAATTAGATTTCCGTTTACTATGTTTTCTATTTTTGTTGGGAATATGATTTCACTTAACGCCACTCTCCAATCACCTGCAAATTGAATTTCGTCATTAAAAAAATTTCGAAATGATGCAAGTGTGTTTGAATCAAATATTTCCATTGAAGCGGATGAAACAACATGAACTTTAAACTCGTCTCCAAACCGGTTGTTGGACATTTTCAACGAGAGGGAGCAAGTTGTAATTCTGGTTGATAAAATTTTCCTTGAATTGGTTCTTTGTCTGTGTCGACTAAGGAGTATGTTGGTGGGCTTAATGTCGGTATTCCCGTTATTTCAAAGACTTCGTCTGTGAATGATTGCTTGTAACTTTTTCTGAATGCTTTATCTTTTTTAACTATTCTCATAAAGTCTCCAATGTAAAACTTGGGCCTCTGATTTGAGCTTGTTTGGACTGTCAATGAAACTAGTCGTGGCACATCTTTTTTTGTAACTTTGTTGGGAGCAATTTTAGTTACTCGATTGACTCTTGAATTGATTGTTTTCACAAATTGGTCTAATTGGTCAATGTAGCTATAGGTCCACTTTTCTTCGAGATACCGCTAAATTATCTTTTTGAGAGATCTAATGTTCCTCTCTGCAAAAGCTGACTTTTTTTCACTGAAAGTACTATATAACTGAATTCCGCGTTTGTTGCACAATTGTTTGAATTCTCCCAGAAATTCTGTGCCATCGTCAACCCATACTTTTTCGGGCTGTTTGTTTTTGATCATCTTTTTGAATGCTTCAGCTGCTTCTGTTGCGTACTTTGTTTTTAAAGGTTCCACTCGTAAATATCTTGACAAACAATCAACCGCTACTAGGAGATACTTGATGTTGCGGTTATACTTTGCTAATTTATCAACGTGTGCCAAATCTAGAGACCAAATTTCGTTAATGTCTTTTACAAAAACTTTAAGCCTAGGAAATTTTAATCGAATTGAACGGTACTTTGTGAAAGACGGCTTTGTCTCCAAATAGGACAGGACTTTGCCTATAGGGAGCTTGCTTTGAGTCTGTAGTCGTTTTATGCTTCCATACGAAGCTGGTCCTTTTAAATACAACTGATCCAATTTTTTTTACTTCAGGAAAAGAAAGACCACATCTTCTGACTGGTCTCTTCTTTGTCTGGCGTTTGGTCCGTTTCTTCTTTATATTTTTTTCGGGTTGGTTTTGAGCCACTGAGTCGTTCTCCAGTAGAGGAGAACTCTTGTTGACTGGGTTGTTCTCTACTTGGGAAAAAATCTTGTTCACTTTCAGACGAGGCTTCCAAGATTTGCTTGGCATGTGTATTTGCAACAAGATGAGGTGAGATATTAAGAGCAAATAAAATTTTTGAGTATTTTTCAATGTCAATTTTTTTAGTTGGTTGCTGTAGATTGTACAGAAATGTTGAAACTTTGATGCCCAGTGTTTCTTTATTAACGTGAAGAACGTCGTTCGACTCTATGGTGACTGTTTCAGATTGGTTAATCAAGTCAAGTATGATTTTTGATCTTTTGATTTGGTTTTTATTCATGACTTCTAGCTCTATCATTATAGAGGTGAAATCGTCGCTTTTTCTTTGTTTTTTCACTACCGGTTCAGTCTCGCTGTCTTCGCTCATGGGTTCTGTTTTCTCCTCTTCTGCTGTTTCAATCATCAGTTTGTTTGCAGTCTCAACTGGTTCAAATGCTTTCTCTGCTTTTTCCATTGAGTTGGACTGGTTTCTTTGCAAAAGAGACAGCTGTGCAGCTTTCTGTTTATAAAGGGGATTGTCCAAAACTTCTTTTTTTACCGGTTGATGTGAAGCAAACATTCGTTTTGGAATTAAAATGAATTCTTCGGTGCGCATTATGATTTTGTCAAATATCGATAACAAGCGAAACCAACAATTTTGACCAAATCTGTTTCTCTAGCAAACAGTTCCCTCTTTTCTTTCAAACTTGTTTGTCTAGACAATAGCTTTCTGAATGATTTTTCATAACCTTCTACAACACTTTTTCTTAATGGAACATTGCCATTGACAATGTTGAGCAAACATTCGCAAAGGAATTTAATGAATTTATTTGGAGCTCTCTCGATCTTCTCTTTTAGTTTTGTATCCGATATGTCTAGCAGCCGCCCCAGCATACAAACTTCTTTCTCTCTCATCGCTCAAATTTGTGATAACGGCTTTAGCTGATGGCAGGTAAAAAATTGATGGTCCTGGAGGAACAATATTTGAACAGTAGCGCAAGACGTCTGATGTTTTTGGATCCAAATCAACTAATAAATGACCAAACGGTTCTTTGGTTGCGAGATCATAACTTTCTTTTAAAAATTGTGCATTATTCAACTGTCGACCAATAAAACTAATCTGTTGTGTGTCACGGGGTGATTTGAACAATATGATATGTGTTGTGTTTAGATCAATTGTTCTGGACCATCTGCTTTGCTGGAACAAATTGTGTTTAACATAAATTACACTGATGTTTCTATGTTGCCCTGCGGTTGCTAATTTGGAAAATTCTTTGTCATTAAAAATTTCTTAACATGAATCATCGAACACAAGATGGCAGTTCTCTAACTCTGAAATGAGCTCAAAATTGGAGAATTTTTTAAAATGTATGTTCAGTTTCTTCTCTAACGATTGGAATTTTGGCTGATCATGCTGATAAAAATAATAAATTGTTTGAAACTCTGGGAAAAATGTGCCAACTAATAACATTTTGAAAATGAGCTCAGTTTCCCCGCAGCAAGACGGCCCGCAAACAGCCATGAACAACCGGTCATTGGTAGAAATAACTTTATTCATAATTTTGGATTTGGAAGAGCGTATCCAACTGTACAAGAAAGAAGTGAAAACCAAAATGTGGATTCTGCACAGTCAAGACTGAAAAAAACCAAATTGGTGAGAGATACAGTTATAAGAAAAATTATTATAATGATTTGTGTAAAGTATACAACCTCTGATCGAGGCAATCTCGAATTGCAAAACCTCCAAGATTGTCTTTCTTGGTGCTCGGCGTCAAAAACCAAGTCAGTTATGCCTGCACCCGAATCTAATTGATCTTCGGTTTGACTCATTTTGAAATAAAATTGTTCAAAAAAATGAATTGCTTTCCAGGAATTTTTACATAATTATTTAACTATAAAAAATTCATAAGAAACATATCCAGAGTCTTCGTCTCCTTGTTTGTAAGTGATTGTATAGTTTGCATTCATCGAATCTTGTTTATCTCTAAAAACAATTGACTCTACATTGTTCTCTTTAATCAGCTGCTTGATGTCATCGGGAAGAGTCTCATCGTCCAGAGACATCCGAACTGGTACTGCACGCTTGTGCGTAAGTAAAGGGGTAAGTTTCAACCTTTTCATTTTCTCTTGTAAAGACATGGTACAATTGAAAGTACTCCAGTAGAGAAAGATACTTCTTGAAAGCTTCTATTTCAGCACCAGCACACACAATCTGCTGTTTTCTCAAAACTGTTTGGCCTCTTGTGTCAATTTTTCCTTCCTTGATAAGAGTAACCGTTAACTGATTTTCAGGCGTTATGCAACTGTAAACTGTCAAATTTGGAGACAAATTCACTTGTAGTAGAGACGGAGCTGGTTTCTCTAACCGACGATTCATTCGTCAGCCACTGGTAAAAGAGTTTTGCCTTCTTATTGGCACAATGCTTGGTTCTCTGTCGTTTTGGGCAACTCAATGCATGTAATTTACAAACCGGTGTCTCCCGATACAACTTCAAGTGTTCAATTTTTGGGCAGAACAAAGTTTCCAAGTTGATAACGTTCCTCTGTAACAGCTGTCGTAAAGTTTCCGTTTTTTCTAATCCTTTTGCGTAAAAATCAGAAAAGGGAAATCGAAGAACTATACTTTGAAAAATCTGTTGCAAATAATGATAAGGGTACTCTCCTGTCTCCCACGAGAGACCATGAAGGAATTTAGATACCCACAGGAAAGATCTTTGCTCACTCGAACAAAGTATGTTAAATGATTTTGGAGGTAAAAACGAAATTATATCGTTGTAATTTTCGGTAGATACCGCAAGTTCTTTTATTAAAAATCCAGATTTTTTACTTCGAAAGCCTTCAAAATCAAGAACAACCGCTCCGGATTTCAACATTCCAGCAAATTGAATAAACTATTTTTGAAAGATTTTACGTATAAACAAAAAGCAATTCCAGTCACATGACCAAGGTACTCATTTGTCACTGAACAAGGTAATACGTAAGAATAGCCTGGACCCTTTTCACTATATTCATAAACAAAACCGGAAGCGTCGGGGAGTATGGCATGTAATCTCAAAATTTTTAAGTTTTTGAAATATTTGTCTAACGAAGAATTATCAATACCAATCAAACCTCCGTACGGCCGCAATTTCAACGCAATATCCAAATCAAGATCCGGATCCAAATGCAAACAAGTGGCTGAAAAGTATAAAAATCGTTTACCGTATTGTGAATATTCTTTTTTGATTTCCTTGTAAGTTTCGTGAATACTTTTCAAATCAAGCGTTGCTATAGTTGCCATTTGATCTATGCACACATTCTCCCAATAATGATCAATTTTTGCTAACAACTGACCAAAACCACTTAATCACACGTCTAAATATCACATAATAAGCCCCTCCCCTCTATTAGTGTAATGAGACTACTTTTTACATGTAGCGTTAAATTCAAACGACCAGAAAGAACTAGCAAGAACGGCGGAATAGAACAATCCAAACGGCAATAAACAGCAGGCGGAAAGATTTTATCCCGCCTAGCCTATTCCCACTTAACCGCCACTACCTATTATCCTATGGTTAAGAGTCAAATGATAACCCCCCCCCTTTCTTTACGTAGGTATTATATACTACTCAGATTCGAAAGAACACAGTGTCTACTTAGGTTGTCGCCAGAAAACACGCATTTGAGCTATGATTTCTGTGTCGTTGACTTTGTAGATAAGATGATTTTCTTTCCTTGCTCAAACTGTTGCACATTGATTGAAAGAAAAAGTTCAACTCTGTATTAAGCAGAGACACTATGTTAGAAACGACTTGAACAGAAGTACCCTCAGGCAAGATTAGATGACCCACAAAGCGAATTTAAAAATGTGTATATAAAAGTAAATTCAAAAGGAAATATAATCTGGCAAAACCATATTAATTCTAAATCAGAAGCTACTGTGCAAAATACTTTTTGCCGAGCACTTGCATGCATTTTTTAGGATGAAAACATTCAATAGATGTCAATCACTGTAAACAGTTTGTAAGAAAAAACTAAAATCTGTATGATGAATGGAATGCCAAAAGATTTGCAAAAAATGACTGTGCAGCAAACTGATTCTATCAAAAATATCAAAACGTTAATAATTAGCGTACTTCAAAAAACAAAGACGTAAATGTAGTAAATTTTTTGAAGGTAACAACTGATTACCTTAGCTTCCACTAGACTGATTTTGAATAAGTTTCCAGTATTGAGGATTACACATCCATATGAAAGACTGCCCACTATGCTTCTATAAATATCACAACTTTAATTACTAGGGAACTCTGCAAAAGAAGACGAATTGTCTCAGACGGAGAGTGTCTGTCTAGACCGCCACCACACGGAATCATCTTAAGTACAGACTGTCGCGCGTTCATATCCTAATTTTTATGCGTTCACCAGACTTTTGTTATTTCAGTTTAAAACTTTCGTGCGTTCACCAGACTTTCGTGCGTTCAGCAAACTTTCGTGCGTTTGTTTGTAGGCTTTTGTGCAATCACCAGACCTTTGAACGTTCAATTTCAGACGTTAGTGCATTCACCAAAATTTTGCGCGTTCACCAAAGTTTCGTGCGTTATTGTTCAGACTTTCGTGCGATTATCAGACTTTCGTGCGTTCCCCGGACTTTTCTGCGTTCATGTTCAGACCTTCGTGCGTTCATCACACTATCGTGCATTCACAAAACTTTGTGCGTTCATGTTCAGACTTCCGCGTTCAGGTTCAGTCTTTCATGCGTTCCAAGTCAAACAAATTGTAATAACACATAACTTATATGATTGAAATTAGCATATTCATTCATATCGCATAAACATCCTCGAGACCTTTAACTGGTTAGCAAGATTTTGACAATAATTGCCTAATTTTAAATAAAATATTGCAAGTTATTTCTTAGCTGAATATCATATGATGTTCTGGGCTGTAAGGCAAAAAATTGGTTTTTCCGACTTATGCTAATTTTAATAACTAATGAAGTAAATGTTTCAAACACAACCCAAAAGACTGAGTGAAATTCTTGTCGCAACACTTATTTTGCTATTCATTTTCAATTCAAGTGAATTCGGCTTTCAACATTGAAGGCTGCAACTTGAGTGGGTACTCTGGAGTACGAGTGCTATAAGTCATCTGATTGATATTAATGTTTTAAACAAGATTTTTAAAAAAAATGTGTCCATGTCCAGACTTATGTGCGTTCATGTATCGACTTTCGTGCATTCGTCTAATTTTTGAGTGTACACCAAAGTTTCGTGCGTTATTGTTCAGAGTATTGTGCAATGATCACACCTTCGTGCATTCAGAAGATTTTGTGCTTTTATGTTCAGACTTTCGTTCGTCCCAAGTACAACAAATTGTAATAACGCTTAACTTAAATGCTTGAAATTAGCATACTCATTCATTTCGCTTGTTCATCCCAAAAACTTCAACTGGTTAGCAAGATTTTGCAAATATTTGCCTAAATTTAAATAGAGCATCGCAAATTTTTTCTTAGCTGAATATCATATGATATTCTGGGCAGTAGGGCAAGAAACTGTTTTTTCCGAATTATGCTACTTTAATAACTCATGAAGTAAATGTTCCAAACACAACGCAAAATACTGAGTGAAATTTTTGTCACAACAGATATTTTGCTATTCATTTTCAACTCAAGTGAATTTGGCTTCCAGCATTGAAGACTGCAACTTGAGTGGGTACTCTGGAGTATGAGTGC
Source organism: Convolutriloba macropyga (assembly GCF_964194025.1). Classification (NCBI taxonomy): domain Eukaryota; kingdom Metazoa; phylum Xenacoelomorpha; order Acoela; family Convolutidae; genus Convolutriloba; species Convolutriloba macropyga. Next base: position 14,958,734 of record NC_134478.1, on the reverse strand, counting down.
TATAAGTCATCTGATTGATATTACTTTTTTAACAAGACCTAAAAAATTACTGTGCCCATGTCCAGATTTATATGCGTTCATGTCTAGATTTTCGTGCATTCACCACACTTTTGCGCGTTCACAAAATTTTCTTGCGTTCATGTTCAGATTTTTGTGCCTTCAACAGACTTTCGTTCATTCCCCGCACTTTTGTGTTTTTTTGTTCAAGCATTCGTACGTTCAGATTTGCGTGCGCTCCAAGTCAGACAAACTGTAATACAACATAACTTAAATCCTTGAAATTATTATAATTATTTCGTTTCGCATGTTCGTCCTCAAAATCTTTAAATAGATAGCAATATTTCGCAAAACTTTGCCAAAGTTTGAAGAAAGGCATTGAAAAAAATTCTTAGCTAAATTAAAACTCCTCTGGGCTGTAAGGCATGAATTTGTTTTTTTTTTCAATTTCAGCTACTTTTTATAACTCAAGAAGTAAAAAATTTTTAACCCAAATCAAGCGCAATTCTTTTCGCATTCGACATTTGGCTATTCATTTTGACCTCAAGTGAGTATCGGGTTTCAGCAATCAAGACTTGAGTCGGTACTAGAGTGCTCTTAGTCATCTTAATGCTATTATTTTTATTGTTAAATTTATTTTGCTGAAAAATATTAGTGTGTCTATGTCTAGACTCATGGGCGTTCAAATCCCGACGTTCATGAATTTATGTCCTGATTTTCAAGCCTTCAAGTGAATTTTTCAATCTTTTCTGCATTTTCGACTTTGTTTTCGTGTGTTGTATTGTTCAAAATTTTCGTGATGTTCTGACTTTTGTATATTTTATGATGTTTCTAGACTGTGTTTTTGAACGCACGAGGCCCTTTCGTGCATTCATCTTGGATCTGGACATTCTTGATTCCCTCTAGTTCCTCAACCATGGAATGTAACTGCTTTTTATCGTAATCTTGACCAGACAACTTTGAACTACTTTCCAGTGGTTGTCAATATATTTTCATATGAAAGAATGTAATTGAAGAACAAAACAGCGCCTATAACGCATTTTATGAAACCCCGTGTTTGCAGGAAGTAAATTTTTAACTTGACCAAAATGTGTACACCCTGAGTCAATGTTTGGATGTTTTCTGTTTGTGCCAGAAGGAGCCTTTTGCATGGTAATTCTTTTTTTAGAAGAGACCAAGTGCGTGCGTCTAGGGGGTGCAAAAAATTTGCACTCTCAAAGAGGAGGAGGCATAAACGGAGAAGAAACCATCATTTAGCTAAAGTTTTTTGCAGATGCAAAATGAGTATAATACATTTCCTTTATTTATAATGCGTAAATTAGGCATCGCAAAATTGGGCAAACAATAAAATTTGATTCACAAATTGCCAAGTTTAACGTTTTTTGTTAAAACTCTATGAAAATTTTATATTCTCTATATTGAAATTAGAGAGCAGAATCTTGAAAAACTTAACTACTGTGCGAATTCTTACACAAAGCAGTTCTTTGCATCTTGCCACTAAGTTCTGAAAACAAAACCTAGTCTAATAGATCGCTCTACCTTTACCTTATCTCTCTATCTGTTCAGGGTCTCTAATACACAAATTCTCCAATGCTGGAAAAGGATGTGTCAGTTTCAAGGGAAAACAACCTGCTAGATACATTGATCCTTTCTATAGTCAATGCTCTGAAGGATAATATTGTTGACAATGTTACACCTTCTGATATTGGTGCTAATATTATAGATAATAAAGATAAAGATTGAAAATTCAAAGTTACATAATTGCCTTAAAGAAACCTGGAATGTTTGTGTAAGTCGTTGAGTTTGTTCCATTTTAACATTTGCTCTTTAAAACCTCACTTTAGGCAGCTGGAATCTCCGCCAGACATAGTAAGGCTAACCAAAACCTGGGTGACTTGTGGAGAAAATTTTAAAAGCAACCTTATCTGAGTGTATGCTCAAGTTCTTGTTTAGATGACTCTCACGGACAAGTGATTATTGAAATATAAAGTAATTGTACTATTCTAAACAAAAAGTATGATAAGTTTGAAGAAAGTATAACAGCTGGAATAGCAATGGGAAAGTTTGTGCAGTTTACAATAATCCTCCAACCAGTCAACAAGGAATTCATTAAATCCCTTGAGAAAAATATTTGAGAAAAATATTTAGCGTGATAACTGATATCGTGATATGCCTTCACAAATTGCGGTGATCACTAAAGAAGAAATGTTGAAAAGAAATTACCGGAATTTTATTAGCACGAATGGTTTCGTTTTAGAAGCAGAACAAAACACCAGAAAAAGGATAAAATGAGCTCCGGCTTGCATCATTGTTTCCAACAGAAGCTTTTAATACAGTTTTGAACTCTTGGAACATCAAAACATATCTGATCATCTTCCAGTTTTTTTTTTACTGAAATGATAGAAAAACTGCATTACTGGTGATAACAATTCTCAAATAGAGACATATCTCTACTCAAGAAAAATTGTCTTGTCAGTAGTTATCTCAAAATTTCAGAAGTAATATGAACAAAGTCTAAAATGAAATAAAAACTGAAACGATGTTAATGAATCTTTCGAGTTGTTTAAAATTGAATTGGAAAAAAAACTTCTATATATATGCTCCATCGAAACGATTCAGAAATGTACAAAAAGCTTGCCCAAACTGGTTTGACAATCATCTAAAAATTCCAAGGCTGAAGCGCGATAGAGCATGTCTAATTTAAAAATCCCCTAAAAACGACCCAGAAAAGCTGCCAATATCAAATTCTCCCACAACCAATTCGAAGATGTCACAAAACATGCAAAAATAAAGATTCAGTGGAACAAAATTAGTCCATGTACCGGAAACACGAGACTGACTTTTAAATGTTTAAACGAAATCAAAGGGAAAAGCTGACAAAAAAACTTGCACTGTAAAGTTTCACTCTCGCAAAACAACCCTGAGAGCTCACAAACTCCAATTGTGTTCAGTTTACTTATTTTTTTTAATTATTAATGAAGAATTAACTAAGAATATTGGACCTTCTGAACCCATAAATTTACCTCCAGTGGATAAGTCTATGCTTCTTTATGAAGTCTCGTAACATGAAATTGAATATATATATATATATATATATATTATATATATATATATAATTATTTTATTTATATATATATATATATATATATATATATATATATTTACATATGTATATATATATATATATATATATATATATATATATATATGTACATATGTAAATATATATATAAAATTAGCAGCACAGTTGTTCGGCAATCAAAAGCAGAAATAATACTTATCCTTACTGTTCACATAATTAAAATATTCGAGACGGATTTTTCTCCGAAACCTTTAAGAAATCATAAAACTTGCCTCTGTTCCGAACGCAATTTAAAACTAAGGAAAACAATAATCAACCTATCCCACTCCTGAATTTGTAGAGCAAATGTCGGAACGTGCAATCTTTAAACGCATTGAGTTGTTACCTAGAGCGTTTCTGCTTATTATAGAAAAACAATTTGGATTCAGACGCAATCATTGTAGAACTGATGCATTGGTTAAATTAACTGAAAAGATAACACTCTCCAATTCGGAAAAACAAAGAAGCTTTTTCTTGATCTGAAAAATGCTTTTGATACATTAGTCCGGAAAAAATTCTCACAAAAACTTGAAAAATATTCATTTAAAGGTAAGTGCGATATTTATTTACTATCCTTTCTAGAAAACAGCTCAAAAAAGTTTGTTGCAAATAGTGTTTTTTTCTCAATGGCGCACATCAAAATACGGTGCCAAGAAGGCTCAAAACTCAAAACTAGCACCAATGCATTGCAAATTGCTGTTTGCTGACAATATTAAAATTAAAGCTGAAAGTCGTAGTTACTAAGATACTAGAAGGGAAACCAAAATGGTTATTATTTTGATAATTGCAAACAACATAAATTTAAATATGGAGAAGACGATACAAATAAAAACAGGAAATAGTGCTTCCCATTCCCAAATTACTCTGAACGGTCCAAATATTGGTATTAAACTTGTGTGCAACCAATCACGGGTTTCCACTAAAAAGAATTTAATTTTTCGATCTCAAATTAACTTTGTCAAAACCAAACTCAGTAAACCTTGCTGAGCTATATCAAAACTGAGATCATTGGTTTTCTAGATATCAACTAGAATAAATAGTGCTTCCGACTCTCAAATTACTATGAACGGTCCAAACATTGGTATTAAACCTGTGTGCAACCAGTCACGGGTTTCCACTAAAAAGAATTTAGATTTGGATCTCAAATCAAATTTTTCAAAACCAAAATCATTGAACCTTGCTGAGCTATATCAAAACTGAGATCATTTATTTTCTAGATATCAACTAATACCCAATTATCAAAGTAAAATCAACTCTAACACAAAACTGAATTCTTGTTTATAGGCGTTTTAGCTACATTTCTCTCGAGCCATTTTTTTACAGAAGAAATTTTTCAAACACATTGGCTTGAGAAAAACCCGTGGTTCATTGATTTGTTCTCTGAAAACGAAATTTTAACGACATAAGGAATACATATATGAACTAATGAAGTTTGTCTTAGAATCAATAGTAGTTTGTCCCGACTAGCTCTTCTAGTTTAGGAGATCTCGCAGTTGTTTTCTGATTAAAAAATAAGGAAACTAATTAATTTAAAAAATTGACCGCAGCACATCTGAATGAAATAGATTCAATGGTCGGTTAGTCTCTTAAAATTATCAACGCTACCAATTAGTAAGAAATAAAACGACTGGAAATAATGAAATTATCTAAACTTATTTTTCTTTCTAAAATTTTTTTCTAGGCTAAGTATTACTGCATACAGGGTAGGACTTGGAGGACAGTAGTGTCACAATTTCTATCCTCTCCAAGTGTAATTAATAACAAATAATTTTCTGTTAATTAACCTTGATGAATAAATCTCTCCTTCTCTCTCTCTCCCTCTAATATAGCACTGGTTCAAGACTTGTATTTTTCGAAATCAGCATCGATTAGTATTTGACATTTGCTATTGGAGAAGCATAATTTTAAATAGTTTTAGGTCAATTTCTTAATTCAGTTTCTGTTATTTCTAGAATTTTCTATCGAAAAATTTTGGACCTATTCTGAACCCCCTCTTCATCTACCTCCCCCAAGGCGCACGTTCTATTTTTTGCATAATAACATGTTATATAACAACAAATAAATTGTAAGTGAGGCGGGGGCATAATAACAATGGATGGAGGAGAGCAGGGCAAAATAGATCCAAATATTTGATGCTTTGTAAAAACTAAAGAAAATACTTTTAAATAAAATTACGCCTACCTGACGAGGCGACGGCAGAATTTAAAAAACAAATAAACAAAATCAATAAAGACGGTTTCATTTTTAATTCTGAATGATTGAGATTTTTTATTGAATTTATTGGGAATATTTTTGATGTGTTTCTGCTGTTAACTGCAGATTGGTCAACAATATTATAAAAGCGTGAAGTTATTGGTGGAGTATTAATCGAAACAAAAGTCGGACAAATTATTTGAAACGTTAAAGAATTAAAGAGTGGTGAATAATTAGTCAAATTAGTCAGTCAGATTAAAGCTATAACCTTGTGCGTAAAAAGAAAATAACCTCAAACAAAATATTATCAATCTGTAAAAAATAATTAGTAGTCAGCTGTGTGAAAAGTTATTTGACGCAATCCGTTCAAATGAACACAAAAGACGCAAAAACAATCGAATAAATTATAAATAATAGTTAGCACCTCAAACAGATTTGAAGTCTTTATTCGGTCTATAAAGTAAACTCGAACAAAGAGATTTTCATTACAAGCCCCGACTAATTGAAATTGATAAATTGATGAAAATCAGTCGAAGTAACTACAGCACCAAAATTGGAAATCGATCACTTGTAATTGATCTAATAGCGTCCGAAAAAATAAAAAAATTAAAACTCCCAGAAATTTTGCAACGCCCGTTCAAACTGTAAAATTTCATAACGGACAGGCAAAATTTTCGGGTCTTTCCTCTTAGAGCCCCCCCCCCACCATGATTTAATAGAACCCATTATGGTAAATTTACCATGATTGGGGGCTATAGGTTTTATGACCACTATAACGGGAAACACCCAAAACTTCCTATGTGACATAACCATCAATGATTAAATTTGACAAATTTCAATCGGAGACTTTTTCTCAAATTCGACAACTTTTCAGACTAAAGCAGACCCAGACTGAGAACCCAGACCAAAAGTCGTTACGCCCAGGCAGATAAACGGACGCACTAGGGGCGCTATGAGTGAAAAATCACAAAAGTCTGGACATAGGCAAATTTGAACGAACGATTATTTGAACACAGAGTAATTTTTTGCTTGTTCATGCTCAGGCTATTAAGTGTCCGTTTCCCGAAACTGGTCCATTCAACAAACGGAAAAATACCTTGAGTGGTATCTAGACCTTTAAATACGAAGAAGCCAGAGGTGCGTTTGTGTGTTTGGGAGGGTGGGGGGGGGGGGTTAATGGGCAAATAACAAAACATAAAACATATCTGATGAAGCCAGCTGGTCCGAGTGTCGATATCTCTTGTGTAAGGTGACAAGGAATCTGGATTCCAATGAAACGCTTTGTTATGAAAGGGCTGTAAAGTTATCAAAGAATAGCCTCTTCGTTTTCATGTCCTTCATTGAGCTTTTCTTTTTCCCCTCTTTTTCACCATGAGTTTCTCTAGAGGTCAGCTGAATGGCGCAGGCTCCATTGAGAACACACAGGGCATAGTTGGTTGATTGCAGCCAAAACATGTATAGACTGTTTATCTCCCGATTTATATCAGTAAGATAGCTAAGTAATTACTGATAACTATAATAGATCGATATACCGTGATGTCATTATGCTTATATGAGGCATCACTTTCAATATCTAATTGATGGCGTTCTTCTTCGGATCTATTCAGTTTTGCCCCCCCCCCCCCCCCGCTTAGTGGGTTTATATCTTTTACGCCGCCCGGGCGCAAGTGCTATTTTTTACATACGTAAATAGCTATATAACAACATTTAATTTGTAACGGGGGCGGAGGCGTAAAAAACATGGGGTAGGGACAAAACAGAATGATCCTCCCCTTCTCTTCTCTAAGTTATTCCCATGTTTTTTCAATTTCTGGGAAATAGTCCAAAGCAAGCAGGAACGTGGTTTTGAAAAAGCCGACCAACCAATTTATGGTGTGTTCTGTATAGCTAAAACAACTAAAGGTCGTCAAAATATTTTCTAAATTTTGAAGCATGAGATATTTAGAAGCAGCATGATATGTGTATGAAGAAGCTGAAGACGACTTGTAATTAGTTGAATGAAATTGACTTCTGATTTCTCTTGATGTCTCTGTATATATTGTAGAACATAAATCTCAGTCGTCCTGACACGATGACACTTGTAAAAGAGAGCTGGGAGCAAGTCCCTGTTGAACTAGAATTTACGTTCAAACATTCTTGGAGGATCAAAGGGTTGAAGAATTAGGTGCTTCAGTGAACAGTTGAATAAGTGTCATAACTGATGAACAAAATTACCCGGTCAATAAAATGAATGAACGCACGAAAATCTGACATAGGCAATTTGAACAATATATATTATAAACGCCGAGAAATTTTCCTCTGTTCATGCTCAGACTTATAAGCGTCCGTGTCCAGAATTTGGTTCATTCAGCAGACGGAAAAAAACCTTGAGTGGCATCTAGATCTTTAAAGACGAAAAAGCCAGAGGTGTGTTTGTGTGTTTGGGAGAAGGGGGGTAATGGGCAAATAACAAAACGTATCTGATGAAGCCAGCTGGTCCGAGTGTCGAGATCTCTTGTAAAAGGTGATAAAGACTCTGAATTCCACTGAAACGCTTTGTTATTAAAGGGCTGTAAAGTTATCAAAGAATAGCCTCTTCGTTTTCATGTCCTTCATTGAGCTTTTCTTTTTCCCCTCTTTTTCACCATGAGTTTCTCTAGAGGTCAGCTGAATGGCGCAGGCTCCATTGAGAACACACATGTCATAGTTGGTTGATTGCAGCCAAAATATATATAGACTGTTTATCTCCGGATTTATATCAGTAATATAGCTAAGTAATTACTAATAAATATTTGATCTATTCTGCTTCGGCCCCCAGTGTTTTTATGGCCCCCAGTTACAAGTTACATGCTGTTATATAGCACGTTACTAGGTTAAAAAAAATAACACGTGCGCCTGATAGTCATAAAAAATTTATTCTCACTAAGCTAGGGGAAACAGAATAGATCCGAACTATTATAGATCGATATACCGTGATCCCATTTTGCTTATATGAGGTATCACTTTCATTATCTAACTGATGACACTTATCTTAGGATCTATTTTGTTCCCCCCCCCCCCCCAATTTAGTGGGATTATATCTTTTACGCCCCCCAGGCGCACGTGCTTTTTTTAACTGTATTACTTGCTATATAAAAACATATAACTTGTAACTGGGGGGAGGGGCGTAAATATTAAAAAACACACTAGGGGAGGGGTCAGTAGTAAAGGAAAGTGACAAGAACCTCAACGGGGGGGGGGGGACGGACAATTTTTGCAATGCACATCTACAACGGGGTGGGACACTTTATAGGTTGCAAAAATTGCCCCCCTCCTTTTTTGACCAAAAATGGAAAACTTTTTGGTTGATTTTAACTTAGTTCAATTTGTTTACAAGCTTGACCCAGTTTTTCTTACGACTAACTGTTTGCTGCGGGGTCTGTTTGTTTGTTTAGAACAGTGATATAAATTAAGCACTGCTATTGCTTGGACAATTTTTGGAACGCCCGTCTACTACGGGGTGGGACACTTCCAAAAATTTTATAGATTGCAAAAATTGTCCCCTCCCCCCTTTTGACCGAAAATGGAAAACTTTTCGGTTGATTTTAACTTTGTTCAATTTGTTTACAAGCTTGACCCAGTTTTTGTTACGACTAACTGTTTGCTGCGGGGTCTGTTTGTTTGTTTAGAACAGTGATATAAATTAAGCACTGCTATTGCTAGCATTGCAATTACATGTTTTGTGTATGATAAAAGTATTCAGATCCAGTTTTTCATATTTGAGAATTTACCGCTAATGGGCGTCGACACTTGTAAAAAAATTTGAAAAATGGGGTCGAAAATTTTTTTTTGTGTTTTTTCGGCTTTAATCAATGTAAAAATGTGTGAAACATGTTATTTGAGTAAAAAAATTTGTCGGAAAAAATTTTTTCAAATTTTGAAATTTTTGCCCTATAGGAGATCAGAACTTGTAAAAATTTTTGAAAAATGGGGTCGAAAAATTTTTTTGCGTTTTTTCGGCTTTAATCAATGTAAAAATGTGTGAAACATGTTTTTTGAGTAAAAAAAGTTGTCGGAAAAAATTTTTTCAAAAATTGAAATTTTTGCCCTATAGGGAGGACAAAAACTTGTAAAAATTTTTGAAAAATGGGGTCAAAAAATTTTTTTTTGTGTTTTTTGGTTTGAATCAATGCAAATAGTTGTGAAACACGTTTTGTGAGTGATAAAAGTGGTCAGAAAAGATTTTATTGGAAATCGAATTTTTGTCCTATAGGAGGACAAGAACTTATAAAATTTTTTGAGAAATAGGGTCCAAAATCTTTGTTGATTTTTTGTCTCTATTAGATGTGATACGGTGTTAATCATGTTTTGTGCATCAACCACACCCCAACCAACACGCCCAACCCACCAACACCCGACCACATCCCAACCAACACGCCCGACCCACCAACACCCAACCACACCCCAACCAACACGCCCAACCCACCAACACCCGACCACACCCCAACCAACACGCCCAACCCACCAACACCCAACCACACCCCTACCAACACCCCCAACCCACGAACACACGTCCAACCAACCAACACACATGCCCAACCCACACGCCCAGCCAACACACACACACACGAGCGACGCACCTAAACCAACCACACCCAAACACAACCTCCGATTTAAGTAAAATATTTCAACTGCAGTACATATATGCATACAAAAAAAATCTATAAATTCACGTAAAAAGGTTGAGCAGGAGATAGTTTTGATCTACCGACCTCTGGGTTATGGGTCCAGCGCGCTCCCCCTGCGCCATCCTGCTTTAAATACATAAACACTTATATATAGCAACTTGCATACATCATACAAAACTGCATATATGCATATACAACATGCATACACATATACATACATACATACATACATACATACATACATACATACATACATACATACATACATACATACATACATACATACATACATACATACATACATACATTCATACATACATACATACATACATACATACATACATACATACATACATACATACATACATACATACATACATACATACATACATACATACATACACAATGATAAAAAACCCAGAGTTGTACAAGAAAACAAGTTTTTACCTAAGTATGTACACAATTATGGTCATAATCACTTATGTCCATAAATGCATACATAAATTGGTGAAAACAACAGTAAAACAACTAACCTGTTAGTAGATGTATAAAATCATTAATGATATATCAATTGGAGAGTCATCAGATCATGCCCAAACATGTTCAGGGTCACAAAACTTTCCAAAATAAATTGACCAATCGGAGTGCTTGATTTATTAATCAAGTTGACAACCAATCAGAATTGAAAGATTTATAAACAAAAACTCTAAACGCTCACGTTCAGTAAACAGTAAATAATGAACACAATAGGAACAAAAGACATCAAGCTCATTCATGAGAAAGTTTTATCACTGACAGGTAACATAAATTATACACACATATCTTATCAACAATTATATTTCGTAGCTGCTTCTTCTTTGTTAGATCCAGAAGTTGACGGAGAAATAGCACTTAAATTTCGACCCTATGGTGGTTTCATTGGAATTGATAATTCAAGACTAGATCCTTTATTGAAACGGAGCAAAGTGCTACAACTTCATGCTGCATTACATGACGCCGCTGGATTTATAAAAGATTGCCGAAACAAAGGCCCTGGATATGTTTACGCTTTCCGTTACTCACCAGTAAACAATTGTCTTTTTGGACACCTGACAGGAATATTATTCAATCTATCAGTGTAAATTTTTCATTCACAATTGTTTCGTGAATTGGAATGCTAGAAAATTTTGGCAGCAAAACCACAAATATTATTGTCCTCGATCTCGAAGGTTTCAAACTCAAGTCACTTGGATTCATTATAAAAGAACTCAGTTTGTGTTCCAGTTACAACGATACAATATTTTTCAAACCGCCGCTTAAATTCGCTGATTTACCCACACACGATAGACAAACTGTTATTTGGCTGACCAATAACCTACACGGTCTTGATTGGGACGAAGGTGATATACCTTACTGTGATTTAAAAACAATCTGTCTGAGTTTCAGTTTCCGATTCACACGAAAAAAATTTTTTGCCAAAGGCATTGAAAAGTGTGAGCTCCTCAGTAAGCTTTTACAAAAAACTGTTTATAATCTGGAGGATCTAAATTGTCCCCGAATCTCAGAGATAATATCAGAAGAACAAGTTCCTTCTTGTTATCATCATTCAAACTTTCGTTCAACAAACGATCAATTATCAAATCACTGCGCGGAACGTAAAGCAAGAATATTTTCACAGTGGACACAAAGTGATGCACAGAGAAGACACGGCCACCTTAACAACTTATCTGTCAGACAACTTGAAGATATTCACTTGCTTGACTCCACTTGACGATCAGCCGATTATAAAATTCAACAGAGTTCAGGATCCCTCTCCACCAATACAGAATAATTTTTCAAGTGATCAACAGAACCGAACGAACTATCTCAACAATAAGCCAAACACAGCACAACAACCGCGTTACAACCCACTTTATAGCGCAGCAGCAAAACGTTATTTTGCAGCCATTACTCTTTCTCCCGACGAGCTAGACAGCTTTAGGGCTTTCCTGCCCGTGATAGATAATTTCTATCACTTCCAACTGTACGTAAAAAATAAACAGAGAGCTCGAGAACATCGGAATCAGTTCAATTATGGCTATGAACAAAACAAACCCGAAGCCTATGCAGTCCCCCAAAGAGCAGCGAATCCCACGTTGGAAGCAATGGGCGGACAAAAAAGTTCCCAAATTTAGATTGAAAAAATCACCACCAGAACGTGAGCTATCACTAAATGAGATGCCGAATGATTTGCGGTTATATGTCTTGGAGCACCCCGAAGTTGAAAAAGTTTTCAATCAACCATCGTTCGAGGAAAATGACTCATCAACAGTTTGTTATAAACTAGAGATAAAAATTCAGATTAAAGGTTTCAATTTATTTGAGTTCTGGTACATGAAACAGTTGCCCAGTGAATAATTCAAAAAATTAACATTTTATATCATTCTTGTTTCAATTCACTTTTCAATTGATTTTTTTTCTCCAATGAATCAAAGAGATGAGGCTGACGCCGGTATCAGTAATTTAGTATTTGATGTGAACAACAAAGAGAGGCCCCCATGGCGTTGTTGTTCAAATTCAACAGTACCAAGGTCCGAAGTAATATTTTTTGTTCAAGTTAGTATCATTGTCTTAATGATCAATCTTTGCTTCTCTATGCTCTTTCTATTATCAGAAAGCTGTGAAGAGAAGTCAATTTGGATTGCTCTCTTACCGAGTTTAGTTGGTTACATTTTACCTAATCCCAAACTATGAACAAAATTATTCTTACACATGACAGGGTATTCGTGTCTATTGTAGGACCAAGTGGTTGTGGTAAAACAGAACTCTTATTTCGAATGCTAAACGGTTCGACCTTTTATCCACGCTTTGAAAAAATTTATTATTTTTACAAAGAGTTCCAACCAATTTTCAAAGATATGCAACAAGTTATACCAGGGATTGAGTTTCTAAAATACTCAGGCTTTGATATAACAAAAAATCTATCGCATTGTCTACTTATCTATGACGATTCATGTGAAGAAATCTTCAACGATAAAGAATTTGTAAAAATAGCTACCTCAGGACGTCATCGCAAATTACATGTTATATACGTCAAGCATAATTTGTTCCATCAAAGCAAATGGTCCAGAACCATTGATCTGAATACAACACACATAATATTATTCAGGTCGCTTCGTGACATTCAACAAATTGAATATCTTGGAAAACAGTTGAATTGTCTCCAACTGATAAAAGAAGCATACAAACTAGCAACTGCGGAGGCCTTTGGACATTTGATGATTGATCTCGACCCAAAAACCAGTCAGGGTTTACGTTTTTTATCGCAACTAATTGGACCGGATCCTTCTATTTTTTACATTTCGTCCCCTGAAGTAGTCATTACAACAATTACAAATGAAAAAGAAACATTTGCTTATGCTCAAGCAATGGGCAAATAAGAGGAATGAGAACACGGCTCAAATAGAAAAATTACATCAGGGCGATTTCATTTGGTTCTTGAGTGACTGTGTGATGAACGTACTCTCTGGAGTTGTACCAATCAATAAAGTTGAATTAAAAAAATTCTAGAAACCACTACGTAAACTTGCAGACAGGCGAGTTGAAAAAAGTGAGAGAATCAAAATTTTTCGATCAGATTCTGGATTTCGTCTAATTAAACTCATTGCGTTACCTTGTATTAATTTTCTGGAGCAAAATGCACACTGAAGAGTTTGTGCTAATTCCTCGTCAAATGTATGCGAATGAACAACCTCAAATTGCTCAACTTCTCAACAATAAAAATGTCCGAGAGAAAGCAAAACAAATATCACTGTTGTAAAGAAGCAAGTCTCCACTAGCACCTTCTACCACGCAACAAGACACGCAACAGCAGATCGATAATATTTTGGAGAATATCAAAGATGAGTTGAATGAGACTAGAGATGACAAAATTGATACAAAAATTTCAACTGAAATCAGGGAGCGAGTTTTGAGAGATATTGAACACCTTGACAGAAAAAAGTTTGAAAAAGCGAGCATAATATTGGAAAAAATAGAAGAGTCGGAATCTCTATCGCTTGATCACACATCAAGACTAATGGTTAATAACTCAAGCACGGGAATTCTTGTCGCAGATTTTCTTTACGATCTACAACAAACAACATCTAAGCTTTCACTTGAACATTACAAAGTCCTGACCTTTCTAGATATCAGTTCACAATTAACTTGTAATACATACGCAAAAAAATTTCTTGCCTTATCACTAAACGAAAAGTTGCAGTTGTTTGAGGATGAACCAGAAAACGAAGAATCAGGAGTCTCGAGAACAGAAGAATCAAAAGCTTCTGGCGACGATGAAGGAAGCTTTGAAGATGCAAAAGACGAAATCCAACCGTCTAGCTCGTGGACAAATTACTTCCTCTCACGTTAAACAATTGAACAAATTATACACAAAAGGTAGTGCAGCTTTTGGTAGCATTGCTAATTTGAAGAAAGCAAGTGGTTTACCAAGATCCAAAGTGGTTCAATACCTTCAGTCGAAAGCCCCATACACAAAATACAGACAATTCGGAAAAATTTTCCCAAGACTAAAAGCTGTTGCATACAGAATAAACCAAATCCGGTCTGTCGATGTGGCGTATATGGATAAAATTGTCCAACACAACAACGGAGTCAAATATTTACTGGTGGCTGTTGATGTTTTATCGCGATACCTTAGAGCGCAACCAATGAAGGCTTTATATGCAAAAGACGCTGTTGAAGCGTTCAAAAAAATGATCAAACAGAAAAAACCAGAAAGAGTTTGGACAGACAAGGGATCCGAGTTTAAAGGTGAATTCAAAAAATTTTGTGAAAAGAAGGAGATTCATTTATATACAACCGAAAACGAAACCAAGTCGGCATTTGCTGAGAGGAATATTCGATCAATCAAGAACATTATTCACAAATACCTTGAGCAAAATTGGACTTGGACTTATATTAAGCAATTGCCCCAGTTTGTAAATACTATAAACAGTCGTGTTAATCGTGTTACCCAACTTGCGCCTAATAAAACTTTCAAAAAACATGAACCGTTTCTAATATCCCTAGCAATTAGCACAAAAAAGTACAAGCCAAAATACGAAGAAGGAGACCTGGTTCGGATTGCAAAGCCAGACGAAACATTTAGGAAAGGTTATAAACAAAATTACACAGACGAAGTCTTCACAGTTTTCAAGGTTGCCACCCTTAGTCCACCAACATACAACCTTATAGACGCAAACAACGTTATAATTGAAGGTAAATTTTATGAACCAGAATTAGTCCAAGTGAACGTCCTTCCTGTCGAAGACTAAACATGAGTATTAATAAAGAATTTACTATTGATTTGATATCGAATGCATCAATGGGAATTTTTACCAATAATACTATGGCCAAGTTTTGAAATCAACTCGCCCAACCATTACAGTTAGATGGAGATTGGCAAGTTGCCCTTGCTTCAATATCATTTCCATCAAACATCAACAATATAAACTCAGCCGAAATAGTTGCATATGTCAGTTCTGGCGCAGAACTTGATGCTTCACATTAGCGCACTGGACAACTCCGAAGAATTCGCAAAGGTATATACAACAGTTCAGAAGAGCTTCTGGAAGAAATTTTTCGAATCGCTCAATTGAAAAACTTTGACTATGATTTTGACACTGTAACGCAAAAGTTAGTTTTGAAATTTGGGCCTAACGAAGGTTTGTCATTTGAAGATGAAGAAGTCCCCAGTATTCTTGGTTTTAAAGGAATAAGAGATATTTCGAATCCTGGTTTTATTCACATTGGTTACAAGTCAGGAAAAGCAGGCAACACTTTGAACAAACATGTTGGAGATTTTCCAGTTGATATCACTTGCGGATCACAGCTAATATTTGTATACATTGATAAAATTGAAGATCAAAACGTTGGTGATGTGAGAGCTCCGGTAATAAAAATCATTGAGTCTGAAAGACGTTTGAGAAACGGTAGCATAAACACAGTGACACCCATACACCATAAGTCTTACACAAATTTGGATTACAAGCCAATATTATCAAACAATATTCAAAACATCCAGGTAGAGTTGAGAAACGAAACTGGAAAACTAATTCCTTTTACTGGTACCGGAAAAGTTATAGTCAGTTTAAAATTTCAAAAAATTATTTGATGTGGAGACATACTACAGCAATCAAGCATCTCAATCAATGCCGCATTTTTCCGGACACTACAGACAAAGAGGCAGCGGTTTTGGAGCCCTTGCTGCAGGTATTGGAAGAGTTGCTCTGCCATTAGCAGGCAAATTTCTCTGGCCCGCAGCGAAAAAGATTGGTCGTGATTTATTGGTTCAGGGAGCACCAGAGTTAGTAGAAGTTGCAACCAAAAGAAAGTCAGCAAAACAAGCACTGAAAATACAGTAGCAAAAACAGCTCGCAAACAAATAGGTGGATCTCTTCAATCACGTATTGCATCAGGCCGTAAAGTAATAAGACGAAAAGGGCGACAGTACACGAGACCTCGTTCAAACCAAAAACGAAAAATCTCAAACAGAAGAATCATTTCTCAAAAACCCCGTCCGAATAGGAGTCGTCTGGATTTTTTCTCGCGAGTGAAAAATGCGAACTAATATTGTGATACCATCTGAAGCCACTCACAGTTCTTTAGACTTATTTGAAAAACCACCTTTGCTGGTAACATTTGATCAATCATTCGAGCAAAAAACAGGACCGCTTTATTCGCCTTCAGGATCATCATTGGAATTTGAAGTTGTTGGTGATCGCAACAATTTTATTGACTTGCAAAAAATTTACCTGGAGATCAAGTGTCGAATACTTCAAACAGATGGAACGGATTTGCGCTACACAGCTGGTGACGCTAATGCCAGTGATCTTCCATATTTTGCCAATAATATCCTTCATTCACTTTTCGCCGATTGTTTTGTTTCTGCAGAGGGTATCAAAATTTCAACAGCTAATGGGCACTATGCACACAAAAGTTTCATAGAAACTGAATTCTCTCATGGGACAGACGCAAAGAAAACATGGCTGAAATGTCAAGGTTACGAGTATGAGGAAAACCCGGGCACTATTCCAACAGCAATATCAGATATAAGAAAAAGAACAGTGCGACAATCCGTACGCATAACATTATATGGAAAGTTGGCGGTTGATTTCTTTTCATGTGAGAAACATTTGGTTAGTGGAGTTACCTAACGCATTTCAATGAGAATATCTCAAGATGACTTTGCCGTCATTAGTGAGGACCCCGCGAAACACTACAAGGTTAAAATAGATGAGGCTAATTTATTTATCAGGAAGATGACGGTGTCAGATAATGTTGTAGGTGCAATTGAGAAGACATTATTGAAAACTCCGGCAATTTACCGATATAATGAAGTAATTACCAAAACATTCTTGGCTACAACAGGCCAACAAAGCTGGAAAAATGAGGATATTTTCACGAAAGAGCCAATCAGAAGAGTCATTGTTGCATTATGCGTTGGTACAGCATTCATCGGTACCAACACCGCTAATCCATTCCATTATCAAAAATTTGGTTTAAGAGAGATAACCTTTTATCGAAATGGTTTTGCAACGGCTGGAACTCCAATGTCAACAACTGACAACAAGAGGTTGTACTACAATTCAATGAGTGCATTAGCTTATGTAGAAAATGGCCATGGAATACCTCTGAGTGAGTTCGCAAACCATTATATAATGGTATTTGATCTGACCAGCACTCAAGAGGCAACTCATGACTTTATTCATCCAGAGCTCACAAATTCATCATTGTCTGTCGAGCTCAAGTTCGATGCAGCGTTAGCTCATAATGTTGAAATTTTTTTCTTGAGGAAAAAGCCTCTACGATCTACATTGACTCTGCAAGAAACGCATCTAAAAACGCTCTTCCCATGATCACATACTAATGGACGAAGACCAAATTCATCTTCAAGTGAAAAAGTGTAAACACCTCAAATTCAAATTCAGAGGGGTTTATGCCGCTGATAATTTTCCTCTGAACTTGCAAACCAACACATTTATTATTGTTAATGCATCACGATCCAACTCTATTAGAACCCACTGGGTAGTGCTAGCTAAACGATATGCATACCCAATAATATATTTTGCGGATCCATTGGCTCTACCCTTGACTACCTACAAGGATATTTTCAACCGTTTACAACAGTGTAAAGACTTGGAGATAATGATGGATATCATGGAAAATAGAAGAGACATTCAGTCTCCATTGCAATCATCAGACACCCAGCTTTGTGGTTTATTTTGCATATATATTGTTCATTATTTTTATAGTGAGAAATTTCCATTCCTACCTGATGTAAATGAATTAGAATTGCTAGCTTTTGTAAAACATATGAAGTAAAAGTTAATTTAATTTTGAAACAACAACAACATTTTTTTAGTATCAATTTTTACAAAATTGAAAGGTTATGAAAAAGTTTGAGGATTCTCGCACAAAACTCCCATGGCCACTAAGCAGAATATCCATTATCTGATAAAGAGTTGAGGAGTGTTCACCTAGCATAAGCTGGCAAAATCGTTTTATAGTTACATCAGGGACTGTAGAAGAACGTTTGTTGGCCGTAAAAGTACTAATAGATTTCGCTGTTGCCTCACTCAAAGGTGCTGGAAGTTGTTTCTGGTTCTTGGTAACTGAAGAAGAAGTTGATTTTGAAAGGTATTCAACAGCAACATGTAGTCGTGAAATTATTGCACCGCGCTTAACAAAGTCTTTTTGCGTAGGCTGAATAAGTAATTTGAAACAGTTAACGAGACACGGTATCACTGCAGGTACATAAAGAGAATCGAATAAATTATCATCCTGCGAACCAAATTCATACATAACATGATAATGATTGGAGCCAAATGTACAACCTTCGATGACTGTAGCAGATGAATGATAACCATATGCATAATTTTCAATTGTTGTGTGTTCAAGTTTTGGTTCCGTCTCACAAATATTGTACTTGAAACGTTTTTGAAATTTCTTGAAATATGCGGGACTGTTCTCATACATTGCCTCAACCATAACGAACGAAAAAGAAAAAGCTAATGAACTAACTATGAAAGCATAAACAATGACAGGAAGCAAAAGTAATAAGAGAAATTATTCCGATTCCTCATTGACTGTTACAGATGTTTTTGGTATCTTCTTTTGGCGCTGAGTCGGTGTTTTGCCAGCCCGTTTTGCTGGACGCTTCGAGTCATCAGTTGAATCCGGTTTTAGAAGTGATTCGATCTAGCCAACTGGTTGATCAAGCATTTGTTCTAGTTTTTCTATGTTCTGACATATCAACCGAAACTCTGGCGCCGAAAATGTAATTTTTTGATTGAAATCCCAGTCGACCTGTTCACTATCACGTTTGAACAATTTCAAGGATAAATAGGTGCCAGTGGTATGATAATTCTTAACAGCAGCCCTATCAAGCCGTTTTTTATTGAGCGAGAGATCCAAATGAAAGTCACTGTACTCTGCATCCTTCGACAAAACATTACCCATAATGTTGCATATATTGACACAAACTGTATCAAAGTAATCTGAAATGACGAATGACTAATAAGTTACTGTTTATTTGAATGTAAACAATTTCAAACCCCACGCCAACATGTCTAGACAAGATAACAGCTGAGCAAACAAACCCACCCACCCTAGCGTGTAAACAAATTTATACTCCTCTATATCAGCTATGACGTTTATACGAAATATGAAATTCAAAAGATCGGAAAAAATATACCCTGCTGAATTAAGACCCATTCAATGTCACAATTGTCCAAGGCAATTTAAAAATTTCCATTCACTAATGCAACATCGCCGGGCCAAGCATTATAAAGGCCATAGCGGAAAACAGTTCTACAAGTCCCGACCTTTAAATCTAAAAACTGACAAATTTTCATTAGCAATGGATGAATTAGCTCGCCTCCTCGAGTCTATTTATATTTCCCGAGAGCACCCCAATTCAACTTAGGTCAATATGACATAATTCTATTTATAGACATGACGGAATAATGATGAAATGATTAAGTCAAATAAACAAATTCTGCAACAATTTTTTCAATCTTTCCGCCATTGTTCTCTCTTGTTGATCAATATAAGTTTTGTGAAAATTATTTAGTTCTTTGGCTCCAAGAACTACATTACTGCAAGTCTTTTGTTACTTAACCTTCTAGAATTTGCTTTCATCCTGCTTTTCCATTCAGTTCCATACCATATAAAAACAAGTTTTCATTTCTCTTGTTCTCAGAATTGGTTTTAGACTCTGCTGTTAAGTCTTTATAAAACTTTCCTTCGAAAGAAAACTGTTTGCTTTGTTACCGCTTAAATCCGGAAAATCAGTAAAAACATCTCAATTGTTTATACTTCACCTGTAATATGGCTGCTGAATATTTAGAAATTGCAAAAACAAGTGAGCGAGGTACTAGAACCCTTGTGCGAATGTGTCACAACTTCAAAAATATTGTCCTTGAGAAGGAAAGCTTTGATGACAAGACTCAATTATGGCACACAAAAAACAGCTTTATTGTTCCAGTTAATTACATTGAACCAATACTTGAATACCCAAAACAAAACGATTTATTTCATCTTACAAAAACGCCAGAAAAATCACCAAGACAAGAAGAGTCTCCATATGCTCATCGGTATTATGGATGTATTACTCCCATTCAAACAAAAAAGCAGGATGTCAAAAAATTGACAAAGCGAACAAGAAAACTTTTTGCAGACTACGATCATGAGTGCATTGAAATTTGGGAAATTCAACTAGGACAGCTAGAAGAAAATGAGCAGATATCAGATTTTTGGAGTTTCGATCAATCTCAAGCGCCTAGTGACATGAAAACTCCGGAAAAAAGTCTCCCTTTACTTTCCAATAACTTTTCGGATGACGTTAGCATCGAGGAAACTCCTCCGTTAAATCAGTGTTACGCTCCAGTCAAGAAGGTGATCAAGTTATCTCGGCTCTAAACAAAACAACTTTCGTCAAACTCATTGTACATATTGAACTTTTTATTCTTGGCTGATTACTGTGTTTCAACGTACGAACTTTGTGTTTACTTCTTTAAACTAGTTTTTAATTTAATTTTCACTAATGATTCATCTCAGCATCAAACATAGCATGAATGTTTGGAAGAAGGAATTAAGCGTTGCAGAAAAATTCAGACAATGAACAAACAAGTGGATGAAAGATTGTATTAAACAAATAAACAAAAGTAAAAAGGGTAGAATTAAAACCAGCTGAAGCTTGGGTATTTTCATATCATGACAAAAAATCAGTAAACAATTTTCAGCAGATACTTGTACGCGATACTAGTGATAAAACAAAACTGGGGTAAACAAATAACCCCGCAGACTGACCTACCTGCACTGAGCAAACAAAAAGCAGGAAAGCAGGTAAACAGTTGAATCTCTGTTATTGGCACAACGGTCTGCGAGACTAGAGGCCCACTGTTTGCTCAGAAGTAGCTTTCAGTTGCAAATGTAAACAAAACGTTTGCCCAGCAGTAGCTTTCAGTTGCAAAAGTAAATAAACAATACGCGCACTCTGATTGGGTTAGAGAGTTGTGAAAATGTGTGACAACCCAATACTCGATTTTGTCATTTGCTTTTTGCCTTAACTTTACGAATACACGACAACTATTTTCTTTAGCTTCTGATTCAAATATCTAAAATCTTTTGAAAAATCAGGCATTGTCCCAAAATTTTTAGCCTTTGGCTAGTTTTCTTTCCTTGTTCCACAAACGTTTAAGTTTGAACTAACGAAAATGAATAGTGTCGATTGTAAAATCTGTCATCTAACGCTCTCGGATAAGCGCAGCCTAAGAAGACATATGAAAACTGTATCGCAACCGGATAAAGATTCGACGAAAACGCCTGAAAAGCAGCTTCCCTCACTGTCGAACAATTTTTCTGATGAAGAAGAGACTCCACCTCTAAGCAATTGTTATGCTCCATCAAAGAAGGTAATCAAACTGTCTCGCCTATAAAAAAAATATTACTTGCTCTACATTCTGTTGTTTTAATAAGGTTTTAATTTTGTATCGCTTTAAAATTAAATATTTCTCATGTATGCTTTTCATTGATCAGGTTCGAACATGATCTTTAACCAATTACGGTTCTTTAACTAATCTGGCAATCAATAATTTATCAATAAGTTTCTATTTTCTTTAACAATAAGGTTTTCAAATAGCGGAAATACTATGTTGATTAAACAAACGCTAAAATTTATCGCTTTATCTCTTGTCTAATTAACAATAATTTGGCAAACATGAGAACCGTTTTATTATTGACATAAGAGTCTTAGCAACAATTTTAGTTTCGTTGTGTATGCAGAGCAAAGAAAACTGAGTCAATAAACAAATTGTAAACAAAACCACTTTCCAAAAGAATGACTCAACAGGAAATTGTAAATTGTGCTATACACAATTTTGCATTTGTCTTTTGCGTATTCACTCGTATTAGTTTGTTTTAATTCCCTCAATTTCGGCTTGCTTTAAAACATAAATTTAGAAACTTTTATTCTAACATATTAAACGTTGTTTTAATGTCCTGCGCATTTTACTGACCAAACACGACTCAAAACGACTGACGGCACTAGCGGATTTTTTTTAAATATCACAACTCAATTTAATTTTGAAACTAAGGAATATCAATGAGTACCGAAACTTGTACTATTTGCAACAAAAAACTTTCAGACAAGCGTAGTCTCAGACGTCACAAACAAACAGTCCATAAACAGTACAAAGAAAATAATTCCTTTGTATGCCATGCATGCGGTTATGAAAGAAGTAGGGTTATTGAAAAGGAAAATCACATGAGAGAAAAGCATCTCTCATTCAGACCCCGATATTGTCTTCATTGCAACAAACTTTTTTTTGGTGACTCTTCCTATGTGCAACACATGAATAAAGTTCATGGCTTACCAATATGGAACTCGGACGCAAAAATTGACACATCAGGTGAAATTTTTGCCACTGAGAAGGCTTTTGGTGGTGTTCTTAAAATATATGACATTTCGGTGGACAATAATGATATGGATTTGCTCAGCTTCATGCGCGGTAAACAAAACGAAATTGACAATGTCATTCGATTGAACACCCAAACTCAACCACAAAAAGTTCAATTCTGTGCAACTGTAGAGCTTACAAAACCAGTGGATGAAGAAACTTCACAAGCTGCAGTTGAACATATAACAATCTTTGCAAATTCGAAAGCGCAAAGGGTCGAGTTTCCTGGATTAAATAACGAATGCTTCTCTGAAATGACCGAGCAAATGATAATAGCGTTGAACAATTTTTCATCACATGGTAGCGGTTGGTCGATAAACCAAATCAAAAAGGTTGAAATGCGGCTTACGAAAACGAAACAAATCCGAACATCCTCGAAGTAAATTTTGCTACCGAGTATTCAAAAACACCAAGACAAGAAATGGTTTTGTCACAGAAAAATTACGATCATCACAGTAGAGAATCACTAAAATTGCAAAAGTGGCTCAGGAAACGAATAATGGAAGACAAACATATACAAACTCGTTGAAATACTCAAGGTTTAGCAAACACAATATCAAAGAATTAATCTAATTTTGACTTATGTTTCGTTATGTATTGACACTAATTGAAAACCAAGCCTTCGCTTTATTCATTTTTCATGAGGAAGTGTATGGGGTGCAAACTTGCAGTTATTATTTGGTATATGAAAGTGCATACGCACAAAATTTGCATAAAGATGCTGAAATATTTTACTTAAAGACATCTCATTGGCTCTGCCATTTAAATACAAAAATTAGAGCACTGATGTGTTCACGTTTATTTGCGAAAAACACAAACTGATGAACAAGATTGAGAGTGATATATAAAAGTTTTTATATTCATATCTTTCAGTTATCAAGGAAGCAATTTATCTCCAACTGCAAGGTTGGTTCGTTCATGTTATTCCTCTTGGCTTTTTACATATTTTTGTACATATGTACTTTCATATAATCTAGAATATGACAGTGCTTATGCACAAAATTTGCATAAAGAATAATTTTTAGGTCATTATTGTGGCTATGTAATTTACAATTATTTTGCTTGATATGCAGTGATGGGTTTGGCGTGTGGGTTGAAGCTTGGTTGGTTGGACGTGTGTGTTCGTGGGTTGGGGGTGTTGGTAGGGGTGTGGTTGGGTGTTGGTGGGTTGGGCGTGTTGGTTGGGCGTGTTGGTTGGGGTGTGGTTGGGTGTTGGTGGGTCGGGCCTGTTGGTTGGGATGTGGTCGGGTGTTGGTGGATTGGGCGTGTTGGTTGGGGTGTGGTTGATGCACAAAACATGATTAACACCGTATCACATCTAATAGAGACAAAAAATCAACAAAGATTCTGGACCCTATTTCTCAAAAAATTTTATAAGTTCTTGTCCTCCTATAGGACAAAAATTCGATTTCCAATAAAATCTTTTCTGACCACTTTTATCACTCACAAAACGTGTTTCACAACTAGTTGCATTGATTCAAACCAAAAAACACAAAAAAAAATTTTTGACCCCATTTTTCAAAAATTTTTACAAGTTTTTGTCCTCCCTATAGGGCAAAAATTTCAATTTTTGAAAAAATTTTTTCCGACAACTTTTTTTACTCAAAAAACATGTTTCACACAATTTTACATTGATTAAAGCCGAAAAAACACAAAAAAATTTTTCGACCCCATTTTTCAAAAATTTTTACAAGTTCTGATCTCCTATAGGGCAAAAATTTCAAAATTTGAAAAAATTTTTTCCGACAACTTTTTTTACTCAAAAAACATGTTTCACACATTTTTACATTGATTAAAGCCGAAAAAACACAAAAAAATTTTTCGACCCCATTTTTCAAAAATTTTTACAAGTTTTTGTCCTCCCTATAGGGCAAAAATTTCAATTTTTGAAAAAATTTTTTCCGACAACTTTTTTTACTCAAAAAACATGTTTCACACATTTTTACATTGATTAAAGCCGAAAAAACACAAAAAAATTTTTCGACCCCATTTTTCAAAAATTTTTACAAGTTCTGATCTCCTATAGGGCAAAAATTTCAAAATTTGAAAAAATTTTTTCCGACAACTTTTTTTACTCAAAAAACATGTTTCACACATTTTTACATTGATTAAAGCCGAAAAAACACAAAAAAATTTTTCGACCCCATTTTTCAAAAATTTTTTCAAGTTCTGATCTCCTATAGGGCAAAAATTTTAATTTTTGAAAAAATTTTTTCCGACAACTTTTTTTACTCAAAAAACATGTTTCACACAATTTTACATTGATTAAAGCCGAAAAAACACAAAAAAATTTTTCGACCCCATTTTTCAAAAATTTTTTCAAGTTCTGATCTCCTATAGGGCAAAAATTTCAAAATTTGAAAAAATTTTTTCGGACAACTTTTTTTACTCAAAAAACATGTTTCACACATTTTAACATTGATTAAAGCCGAAAAAACACAAAAAAATTTTTCGACCCCATTTTTCAAAAATTTTTTCAAGTTCTGATCTCCTATAGGCCAAAAATTTCAAAATTTGAAAAAATTTTTTCCGACAACTTTTTTTACTCAAAAAACATGTTTCACACATTTTTACATTGATTAAAGCCGAAAAAACACAAAAAAATTTTTCGACCCCATTTTTCAAAAATTTTTTCAAGTTCTGATCTCCTATAGGGCAAAAATTTCAATTTTTGAAAAAATTTTTTCCGACAACTTTTTTTACTCAAAAAACATGTTTCACACAATTTTACATTGATTAAAGCCGAAAAAACACAAAAAAATTTTTTGACCCCATTTTTCAAAAATTTTTTCAAGTTCTGATCTCCTATAGGGCAAAAATTTCAAAATTTGAAAAAATTTTTTCCGACAACTTTTTTTACTCAAAAAACATGTTTCACACATTTTTACATTGATTAAAGCCGAAAAAACACAAAAAAATTTTTCGACCCCATTTTTCAAAAATTTTTTCAAGTTCTGATCTCCTATAGGCCAAAAATTTCAAAATTTGAAAAAATTTTTTCCGACAACTTTTTTTACTCAAAAAACATGTTTCACACATTTTTACATTGATTAAAGCCGAAAAAACACAAAAAAATTTTTTGACCCCATTTTTCAAAAATTTTTTCAAGTTCTGATCTCCTATAGGGCAAAAATTTCAAAATTTGAAAAAATTTTTTCCGACAACTTTTTTTACTCAAAAAACATGTTTCACACATTTTTACATTGATTAAAGCCGAAAAAACACAAAAAAATTTTTCGACCCCATTTTTCAAAAATTTTTTCAAGTTCTGATCTCCTATAGGCCAAAAATTTCAAAATTTGAAAAAATTTTTTCCGACAACTTTTTTTACTCAAAAAACATGTTTCACACATTTTTACATTGATTAAAGCCGAAAAAACACAAAAAAATTTTTCGACCCCATTTTTCAAAAATTTTTTCAAGTTCTGATCTCCTATAGGGCAAAAATTTCAATTTTTGAAAAAATTTTTTCCGACAACTTTTTTTACTCAAAAAACATGTTTCACACAATTTTACATTGATTAAAGCCGAAAAAACACAAAAAAATTTTTCGACCCCATTTTTCAAAAATTTTTTCAAGTTCTGATCTCCTATAGGGCAAAAATTTCAATTTTTGAAAAAATTTTTTCCGACAACTTTTTTTACTCAAAAAACATGTTTCACACAATTTTACATTGATTAAAGCCGAAAAAACACAAAAAAATTTTTCGACCCCATTTTTCAAAAATTTTTTCAAGTTCTGATCTCCTATAGGGCAAAAATTTCAAAATTTGAAAAAATTTTTTCCGACAACTTTTTTTACTCAAAAAACATGTTTCACACATTTTTACATTGATTAAAGCCGAAAAAACACAAAAAAATTTTTCGACCCCATTTTTCAAAAATTTTTTCAAGTTCTGATCTCCTATAGGGCAAAAATTTCAATTTTTGAAAAAATTTTTTCCGACAACTTTTTTTACTCAAAAAACATGTTTCACACAATTTTACATTGATTAAAGCCGAAAAAACACAAAAAAATTTTTCGACCCCATTTTTCAAAAATTTTTTCAAGTTCTGATCTCCTATAGGCCAAAAATTTCAAAATTTGAAAAAATTTTTTCCGACAACTTTTTTTACTCAAAAAACATGTTTCACACATTTTTACATTGATTAAAGCCGAAAAAACACAAAAAAATTTTTCGACCCCATTTTTCAAAAATTTTTTCAAGTTCTGATCTCCTATAGGGCAAAAATTTCAATTTTTGAAAAAATTTTTTCCGACAACTTTTTTTACTCAAAAAACATGTTTCACACAATTTTACATTGATTAAAGCCGAAAAAACACAAAAAAATTTTTCGACCCCATTTTTCAAAAATTTTTTCAAGTTCTGATCTCCTATAGGGCAAAAATTTCAATTTTTGAAAAAATTTTTTCCGACAACTTTTTTTACTCAAAAAACATGTTTCACACAATTTTACATTGATTAAAGCCGAAAAAACACAAAAAAATTTTTCGACCCCATTTTTCAAAAATTTTTTCAAGTTCTGATCTCCTATAGGGCAAAAATTTCAAAATTTGAAAAAATTTTTTCCGACAACTTTTTTTACTCAAAAAACATGTTTCACACATTTTTACATTGATTAAAGCCGAAAAAACACAAAAAAATTTTTCGACCCCATTTTTCAAAAATTTTTTCAAGTTCTGATCTCCTATAGGGCAAAAATTTCAATTTTTGAAAAAATTTTTTCCGACAACTTTTTTTACTCAAAAAACATGTTTCACACAATTTTACATTGATTAAAGCCGAAAAAACACAAAAAAATTTTTCGACCCCATTTTTCAAAAATTTTTTCAAGTTCTGATCTCCTATAGGGCAAAAATTTCAAAATTTGAAAAAATTTTTTCGGACAACTTTTTTTACTCAAAAAACATGTTTCACACATTTTAACATTGATTAAAGCCGAAAAAACACAAAAAAATTTTTCGACCCCATTTTTCAAAAATTTTTTCAAGTTCTGATCTCCTATAGGCCAAAAATTTCAAAATTTGAAAAAATTTTTTCCGACAACTTTTTTTACTCAAAAAACATGTTTCACACATTTTTACATTGATTAAAGCCGAAAAAACACAAAAAAATTTTTCGACCCCATTTTTCAAAAATTTTTTCAAGTTCTGATCTCCTATAGGGCAAAAATTTCAATTTTTGAAAAAATTTTTTCCGACAACTTTTTTTACTCAAAAAACATGTTTCACACAATTTTACATTGATTAAAGCCGAAAAAACACAAAAAAATTTTTTGACCCCATTTTTCAAAAATTTTTTCAAGTTCTGATCTCCTATAGGGCAAAAATTTCAAAATTTGAAAAAATTTTTTCCGACAACTTTTTTTACTCAAAAAACATGTTTCACACATTTTTACATTGATTAAAGCCGAAAAAACACAAAAAAATTTTTCGACCCCATTTTTCAAAAATTTTTTCAAGTTCTGATCTCCTATAGGCCAAAAATTTCAAAATTTGAAAAAATTTTTTCCGACAACTTTTTTTACTCAAAAAACATGTTTCACACATTTTTACATTGATTAAAGCCGAAAAAACACAAAAAAATTTTTCGACCCCATTTTTCAAAAATTTTTTCAAGTTCTGATCTCCTATAGGGCAAAAATTTCAATTTTTGAAAAAATTTTTTCCGACAACTTTTTTTACTCAAAAAACATGTTTCACACAATTTTACATTGATTAAAGCCGAAAAAACACAAAAAAATTTTTTGACCCCATTTTTCAAAAATTTTTTCAAGTTCTGATCTCCTATAGGGCAAAAATTTCAAAATTTGAAAAAATTTTTTCCGACAACTTTTTACTCAAAAAACATGTTTCACACATTTTTACATTGATTAAAGCCGAAAAAACACAAAAAAATTTTTCGACCCCATTTTTCAAAAATTTTTTCAAGTTCTGATCTCCTATAGGGCAAAAATTTTAATTTTTGAAAAAATTTTTTCCGACAACTTTTTTTACTCAAAAAACATGTTTCACACAATTTTACATTGATTAAAGCCGAAAAAACACAAAAAAATTTTTCGACCCCATTTTTCAAAAATTTTTTCAAAAGTTCTGATCTCCTATAGGGCAAAAATTTCAAAATTTGAAAAAATTTTTTCGGACAACTTTTTTTACTCAAAAAACATGTTTCACACATTTTAACATTGATTAAAGCCGAAAAAACACAAAAAAATTTTTTGACCCCATTTTTCAAAAATTTTTACAAGTTCTGATCTCCTATAGGCCAAAAATTTCAAAATTTGAAAAAATTTTTTCCGACAACTTTTTTTACTCAAAAAACATGTTTCACACATTTTTACATTGATTAAAGCCGAAAAAACACAAAAAAATTTTTCGACCCCATTTTTCAAAAATTTTTTCAAGTTCTGATCTCCTATAGGGCAAAAATTTCAATTTTTGAAAAAATTTTTTCCGACAACTTTTTTTACTCAAAAAACATGTTTCACACAATTTTACATTGATTAAAGCCGAAAAAACACAAAAAAATTTTTTGACCCCATTTTTCAAAAATTTTTTCAAGTTCTGATCTCCTATAGGGCAAAAATTTTAAAATTTGAAAAAATTTTTTCCGACAACTTTTTTTACTCAAAAAACATGTTTCACACAATTTTACATTGATTAAAGCCGAAAAAACACAAAAAAATTTTTCGACCCCATTTTTCAAAAATTTTTTCAAGTTCTGATCTCCTATAGGGCAAAAATTTCAAAATTTGAAAAAATTTTTTCGGACAACTTTTTTTACTCAAAAAACATGTTTCACACATTTTAACATTGATTAAAGCCGAAAAAACACAAAAAAATTTTTTGACCCCATTTTTCAAAAATTTTTACAAGTTCTGATCTCCTATAGGCCAAAAATTTCAAAATTTGAAATTTTTTCCGACAACTTTTTTTACTCAAAAAACATGTTTCACACATTTTTACATTGATTAAAGCCGAAAAAACACAAAAAAATTTTTCGACCCCATTTTTCAAAAATTTTTTCAAGTTCTGATCTCCTATAGGGCAAAAATTTTAATTTTTGAAAAAATTTTTTCCGACAACTTTTTTACTCAAAAAACATGTTTCACACAATTTTACATTGATTAAAGCCGAAAAAACACAAAAAAATTTTTCGACCCCATTTTTCAAAAATTTTTTCAAGTTCTGATCTCCTATAGGGCAAAAATTTCAAAATTTGAAAAAATTTTTTCGGACAACTTTTTTTACTCAAAAAACATGTTTCACACATTTTAACATTGATTAAAGCCGAAAAAACACAAAAAAATTTTTTGACCCCATTTTTCAAAAATTTTTACAAGTTCTGATCTCCTATAGGCCAAAAATTTCAAAATTTGAAAAAATTTTTTCCGACAACTTTTTTTACTCAAAAAACATGTTTCACACATTTTTACATTGATTAAAGCCGAAAAAACACAAAAAAATTTTTCGACCCCATTTTTCAAAAATTTTTTCAAGTTCTGATCTCCTATAGGGCAAAAATTTCAATTTTTGAAAAAATTTTTTCCGACAACTTTTTTTACTCAAAAAACATGTTTCACACAATTTTACCTTGATTAAAGCCGAAAAAACACAAAAAAATTTTTTGACCCCATTTTTCAAAAATTTTTTCAAGTTCTGATCTCCTATAGGGCAAAAATTTCAAAATTTGAAAAAATTTTTTCCGACAACTTTTTTTTACTCAAAAAACATGTTTCACACAATTTTACATTGATTAAAGCCGAAAAAACACAAAAAAATTTTTCGACCCCATTTTTCAAAAATTTTTACAAGTTCTGATCTCCTATAGGGCAAAAATTTCAAAATTTGAAAAAATTTTTCCGACAACTTTTTTTACTCAAAAAACATGTTTCACACATTTTTACATTGATTAAAGCCGAAAAAACACAAAAAAATTTTTCGACCCCATTTTTCAAAAATTTTTTCAAGTTCTGATCTCCTATAGGGCAAAAATTTTAATTTTTGAAAAAATTTTTTCCGACAACTTTTTTACTCAAAAAACATGTTTCACACAATTTTACATTGATTAAAGCCGAAAAAACACAAAAAAATTTTTCGACCCCATTTTTCAAAAATTTTTTCAAGTTCTGATCTCCTATAGGGCAAAAATTTCAAAATTTGAAAAAATTTTTTCGGACAACTTTTTTTACTCAAAAAACATGTTTCACACATTTTAACATTGATTAAAGCCGAAAAAACACAAAAAAATTTTTTGACCCCATTTTTCAAAAATTTTTTACAAGTTCTGATCTCCTATAGGCCAAAAATTTCAAAATTTGAAAAAAATTTTCTCCGACAACTTTTTTTACTCAAAAAACATGTTTCACACATTTTTACATTGATTAAAGCCGAAAAAACACAAAAAAATTTTTCGACCCCATTTTTCAAAAATTTTTTCAAGTTCTGATCTCCTATAGGGCAAAAATTTCAATTTTTGAAAAAATTTTTTCCGACAACTTTTTTTACTCAAAAAACATGTTTCACACAATTTTACCTTGATTAAAGCCGAAAAAACACAAAAAAATTTTTTGACCCCATTTTTCAAAAATTTTTTCAAGTTCTGATCTCCTATTAGGGCAAAAATTTCAAAATTTGAAAAATTTTTTTCCGACAACTTTTTTTTACTCAAAAAACATGTTTCACACAATTTTACATTGATTAAAGCCGAAAAAACACAAAAAAAATTTTTCGACCCCATTTTTCAAAAATTTTTACAAGTTCTGATCTCCTATAGGGCAAAAATTTCAAAATTTGAAAAAAATTTTTCCGACAACTTTTTTTACTCAAAAAACATGTTTCACACAATTTTACATTGATTAAAGCCGAAAAAACACAAAAAAATTTTTCGACCCCATTTTTCAAATATTTTTACAAGTTCTGATCTCCTATAGGGCAAAAATTTCAAAATTTGAAAAAATTTTTTCCGACAACTTTTTTTACTCAAAAAACATGTTTCACACATTTTTACATTGATTAAAGCCGAAAACACACAAAAAAATTTTTCGACCCCATTTTTCAAAAATTTTTACAAGTTCTGATCTCCTATAGGGCAAAAATTTCAAAATTTGAAAAAATTTTTTCCGACAACTTTTTTTACTCGAAAAACATGTTTCACACATTTTTACATTGATTAAAAAAACACAAAAAAATTTTTCGACCCCATTTTTCAAAAATTTTTTTAAGTTCTGATCTCCTATAGGGCAAAAATTTCAAAATTTGAAAAAATTTTTTTCGACAATTTTTTTTACTCAAAAAACATGTTTCACACAATTTTACATTGATTACAGCCGAAAAAACACAAAAAAATTTTTCGACCCCATTTTTCAAAAATTTTTACAAGTTCTGATCTCCTATAGGCCAAAAATTTCAAAATTTGAAATTTTTTCCGACAACTTTTTTTACTCAAAAAACATGTTTCACACATTTTTACATTGATTAAAAAAACACAAAAAAATTTTTCGACCCCATTTTTCAAAAATTTTTTTAAGTTCTGATCTCCTATAGGGCAAAAATTTCAAAATTTGAAAAAATTTTTTTCGACAATTTTTTTTACTCAAAAAACATGTTTCACACAATTTTACATTGATTACAGCCGAAAAAACACAAAAAAATTTTTCGACCCCATTTTTCAAAAATTTTTACAAGTTCTGATCTCCTATAGGCCAAAAATTTCAAAATTTGAAATTTTTTCCGACAACTTTTTTTACTCAAAAAACATGTTTCACACATTTTAACATTGATTAAAGCCGAAAAAACACAAAAAAACTTTTTGACCCCATTTTTCAAAAATTTTTACAAGTTCTGATCTCCTATAGGCCAAAAATTTCAAAATTTGAAATTTTTTCCGACAACTTTTTTTACTCAAAAAACATGTTTCACACATTTTTACATTGATTAAAGCCGAAAACACACAAAAAAATTTTTCGACCCCATTTTTCAAAAATTTTTACAAGTTCTGATCTCCTATAGGGCAAAAATTTCAATTTTTGAAAAAATTTTTTCCGACAACTTTTTTTACTCAAAAAACATGTTTCACACAATTTTACATTGATTAAAGCCGAAAAAACACAAAAAAATTTTTTGACCCCATTTTTCAAAAATTTTTTCAAGTTCTGATCTCCTATAGGGCAAAAATTTTAATTTTTGAAAAAATTTTTTCCGACAACTTTTTTTACTCAAAAAACATGTTTCACACAATTTTACATTGATTAAAGCCGAAAAAACACAAAAAAATTTTTCGACCCCATTTTTCAAAAATTTTTTCAAGTTCTGATCTCCTATAGGGCAAAAATTTCAAAATTTGAAAAAAATTTTTCGGACAACTTTTTTTACTCAAAAAACATGTTTCACACATTTTAACATTGATTAAAGCCGAAAAAACACAAAAAAATTTTTTGACCCCATTTTTCAAAAATTTTTACAAGTTCTGATCTCCTATAGGCCAAAAATTTCAAAATTTGAAAAAATTTTTTCCGACAACTTTTTTTACTCAAAAAACATGTTTCACACATTTTTACATTGATTAAAGCCGAAAAAACACAAAAAAATTTTTCGACCCCATTTTTCAAAAATTTTTTCAAGTTCTGATCTCCTATAGGGCAAAAATTTCAATTTTTGAAAAAATTTTTTCCGACAACTTTTTTTACTCAAAAAACATGTTTCACACAATTTTACCTTGATTAAAGCCGAAAAAACACAAAAAAATTTTTTGACCCCATTTTTCAAAAATTTTTTCAAGTTCTGATCTCCTATAGGGCAAAAATTTCAAAATTTGAAAAAATTTTTTCCGACAACTTTTTTTTACTCAAAAAACATGTTTCACACAATTTTACATTGATTAAAGCCGAAAAAACACAAAAAAATTTTTCGACCCCATTTTTCAAAAATTTTTACAAGTTCTGATCTCCTATAGGGCAAAAATTTCAAAATTTGAAAAAAATTTTTCCGACAACTTTTTTTACTCAAAAAACATGTTTCACACAATTTTACATTGATTAAAGCCGAAAAAACACAAAAAAATTTTTCGACCCCATTTTTCAAATATTTTTACAAGTTCTGATCTCCTATAGGGCAAAAATTTCAAAATTTGAAAAAATTTTTTCCGACAACTTTTTTTACTCAAAAAACATGTTTCACACATTTTTACATTGATTAAAGCCGAAAACACACAAAAAAATTTTTCGACCCCATTTTTCAAAAATTTTTACAAGTTCTGATCTCCTATAGGGCAAAAATTTCAAAATTTGAAAAAAATTTTTCCGACAACTTTTTTTACTCGAAAAACATGTTTCACACATTTTTACATTGATTAAAAAAACACAAAAAAATTTTTCGACCCCATTTTTCAAAAATTTTTTTAAGTTCTGATCTCCTATAGGGCAAAAATTTCAAAATTTGAAAAAAATTTTTTCGACAATTTTTTTTACTCAAAAAACATGTTTCACACAATTTTACATTGATTACAGCCGAAAAAACACAAAAAAATTTTTCGACCCCATTTTTCAAAAATTTTTACAAGTTCTGATCTATAGGGCAAAAATTTCAAAATTTGAAAAAATTTTTTCCGACAACTTTTTTTACTCAAAGAACATGTTTCACACAATTTTACATTGATTAAAGCCGAAAAAACACAAAAAAATTTTTCGACCCCATTTTTCAAAAATTTTTACAAGTTCTGATCTCCTATAGGGCAAAAATTTCAAAATTTGAAAAAATTTTTTCTGACAACTTTTTTTACTCAAAAAACATGTTTCACACAATTTTACATTGATTACAGCCGAAAAAACACAAAAAAATTTTTCGACCCCATTTTTCAAAAATTTTTACAAGTTCTGATCTATAGGGCAAAAATTTCAAAATTTGAAAAAAATTTTTTCGACAATTTTTTTTACTCAAAAAACATGTTTCACACAATTTTACATTGATTACAGCCGAAAAAACACAAAAAAATTTTTCGACCCCATTTTTCAAAAATTTTTACAAGTTCTGATCTATAGGGCAAAAATTTCAAAATTTGAAAAAATTTTTTCCGACAACTTTTTTTACTCAAAGAACATGTTTCACACAATTTTACATTGATTAAAGCCGAAAAAACACAAAAAAATTTTTCGACCCCATTTTTCAAAAATTTTTACAAGTTCTGATCTCCTATAGGGCAAAAATTTCAAAATTTGAAAAAATTTTTTCTGACAACTTTTTTTACTCAAAAAACATGTTTCACACATTTTTACATTGATTAAAGCCGAAAAAACACAAAAAAATTTTTCGACCCCATTTTTCAAAAATTTTTACAAGTTCTGATCTCCTATAGGGCAAAAATTTCAAAATTTGAAAAATTTTTTTCCGACAACTTTTTTTACTCAAAAAACATGTTTCACACATTTTTACATTGATTAAAAAAACACAAAAAAATTTTTCGACCCCATTTTTCAAAAATTTTTTTAAGTTCTGATCTCCTATAGGGCAAAAATTTCAAAATTTGAAAAAATTTTTTCCGACAACTTTTTTTACTCAAAAAACATGTTTCACACAATTTTACATTGATTAAAGCCGAAAAAACACAAAAAAATTTTTCGACCCCATTTTTCAAAAATTTTTACAAGTTCTGATCTCCTATAGGGCAAAAATTTCAAAATTTGAAAAAAATTTTTCCGACAACTTTTTTTACTCAAAAAACATGTTTCACACAATTTTACATTGATTAAAGCCGAAAAAACACAAAAAAATTTTTTGACCCCATTTTTCAAAAATTTTTACAAGTTCTGATCTCCTATAGGGCAAAAATTTCAAAATTTGAAAAAATTTTTTCCGACTTTTTTTACTCAAAAAACATGTTTCACACATTTTTACATTGATTAAAGCCGAAAAAACACAAAAAAATTTTTCGACCCCATTTTTCAAAAATTTTTACAAGTTCTGATCTCCTATAGGGCAAAAATTTCAAAATTTGAAAAAATTTTTTCCGACAACTTTTTTTACTCAAAAAACATGTTTCACACAATTTTACATTGATTAAAGCCGAAAAAACACAAAAAAATTTTTCGACCCCATTTTTCAAAAATTTTTACAAGTTCTGATCTCCTATAGGGCAAAAATTTCAAAATTTGAAAAAATTTTTTCCGACAACTTTTTTTTACTCAAAAAACATGTTTCACACATTTTTACATTGATTAAAGCCGAAAAAACACAGAAAAATTTTTCGACCCCATTTTTCAAAAATTTTTACAAGTTCTGATCTCCTATAGGGCAAAAATTTCAAAATTTGAAAAAATTTGTTCCGACAACTTTTTTTACTCAAAAAACATGTTTCACACATTTTTACATTGATTAAAAAAACACAAAAAAATTTTTCGACCCCATTTTTCAAAAAATTTTTTAAGTTCTGATCTCCTATAGGGCAAAAATTTCAAAATTTGAAAAAATTTTTTCCGACAACTTTTTTTACTCAAAAAACATGTTTCACACAATTTTACATTGACTAAAGCCGAAAAAACACAAAAAAATTTTTCGACCCCATTTTTCAAAAATTTTTACAAGTTCTGATCTCCTATAGGGCAAAAATTTCAAAATTTGAAAAAAAATTTTCCGACAACTTTTTTTACTCAAAAAACATGTTTCACACAATTTTACATTGATTAAAGCCGAAAAAACACAAAAAAATTTTTTGACCCCATTTTTCAAAAATTTTTACAAGTTCTCATCTCCTATAGGGCAAAAATTTCAAAATTTGAAAAAATTTTTTCCGACTTTTTTTACTCAAAAAACATGTTTCACACATTTTTACATTGATTAAAGCCGAAAAAACACAAAAAAATTTTTCGACCCCATTTTTCAAAAATTTTTACAAGTTCTGATCTCCTATAGGGCAAAAATTTCAAAATTTGAAAAAATTTTTTCCGACAACTTTTTTTACTCAAAAAACATGTTTCACACATTTTTACATTGATTAAAAAACACAAAAAAATTTTTCGACCCCATTTTTCAAAAATTTTTTTAAGTTCTGATCTCCTATAGGGCAAAAATTTCAAAATTTGAAAAAATTTTTTCCGACAACTTTTTTTACTCAAAAAACATGTTTCACACAATTTTACATTGATTAAAGCCGAAAAAACACAAAAAAATTTTTCGACCCCATTTTTCAAAAATTTTTACAAGTTCTGATCTCCTATAGGGCAAAAATTTCAAAATTTGAAAAAAATTTTTCCGACAACTTTTTTTTACTCAAAAAACATGTTTCACACATTTTTACATTGATTAAAGCCGAAAAAACACAGAAAAATTTTTCGACCCCATTTTTCAAAAATTTTTACAAGTTCTGATCTCCTATAGGGCAAAAATTTCAAAATTTGAAAAAATTTTTTCCGACAACTTTTTTTTACTCAAAAAACATGTTTCACACATTTTTACATTGATTAAAGCCGAAAAAACACAGAAAAATTTTTCGACCCCATTTTTCAAAAATTTTTACAAGTTCTGATCTCCTATAGGGCAAAAATTTCAAAATTTGAAAAAATTTTTTCCGACAACTTTTTTTTACTCAAAAAACATGTTTCACACATTTTTACATTGATTAAAGCCGAAAAAACACAGAAAAATTTTTCGACCCCATTTTTCAAAAATTTTTACAAGTTCTGATCTCCTATAGGGCAAAAATTTCAAAATTTGAAAAAATTTGTTCCGACAACTTTTTTTACTCAAAAAACATGTTTCACACATTTTTACATTGATTAAAAAAACACAAAAAAATTTTTCGACCCCATTTTTCAAAAAATTTTTTAAGTTCTGATCTCCTATAGGGCAAAAATTTCAAAATTTGAAAAAATTTTTTCCGACAACTTTTTTTACTCAAAAAACATGTTTCACACAATTTTACATTGACTAAAGCCGAAAAAACACAAAAAAATTTTTCGACCCCATTTTTCAAAAATTTTTACAAGTTCTGATCTCCTATAGGGCAAAAATTTCAAAATTTGAAAAAAAATTTTCCGACAACTTTTTTTACTCAAAAAACATGTTTCACACAATTTTACATTGATTAAAGCCGAAAAAACACAAAAAATTTTTTGACCCCATTTTTCAAAAATTTTTACAAGTTCTGATCTCCTATAGGGCAAAAATTTCAAAATTTGAAAAAATTTTTTCCGACTTTTTTACTCAAAAAACATGTTTCACACATTTTTACATTGATTAAAGCCGAAAAAACACAAAAAAATTTTTCGACCCCATTTTTCAAAAATTTTTACAAGTTCTGATCTCCTATAGGGCAAAAATTTCAAAATTTGAAAAAATTTTTTCCGACAACTTTTTTTACTCAAAAAACATGTTTCACACATTTTTACATTGATTAAAAAAACACAAAAAAATTTTTCGACCCCATTTTTCAAAAATTTTTTTAAGTTCTGATCTCCTATAGGGCAAAAAATTCAAAATTTGAAAAAATTTTTTCCGACAACTTTTTTTACTCAAAAAACATGTTTCACACAATTTTACATTGATTAAAGCCGAAAAAACACAAAAAAATTTTTCGACCCCATTTTTCAAATTTTTACAAGTTCTGATCTCCTATAGGGCAAAAATTTCAAAATTTGAAAAAAATTTTTCCGACAACTTTTTTTACTCAAAAAACATATTTCACACAATTTTACATTGATTAAAGCCGAAAAAACACAAAAAAATTTTTCGACCCCATTTTTCAAAAATTCTTACAAGTTCTGATCTCCTATAGGGCAAAAATTTCAAAATTTGAAAAAATTTTTTCCGACAACTTTTTTTACTCAAAAAACATGTTTCACACATTTTTACATTGATTAAAAAAACACAAAAAAATTTTTCGACCCCATTTTTCAAAAATTTTTTTAGGTTCTGATCTCCTATAGGGCAAAAATTTCAAAATTTGAAAGAATTTTTTCCGACAACTTTTTTTACTCAAAAAACATGTTTCACACAATTTTACATTGATTAAAGCCGAAAAAACACAAAAAAATTTTTCGACCCCATTTTTCAAAAATTTTTACAAGTTCTGATCTCCTATAGGGCAAAAATTTCAAAATTTGAAAAAAATTTTTCCGACAACTTTGTTTACTCAAAAAACATGTTTCACACAAATTTACATTGATTAAAGCCGAAAAAACACAAAAAAATTTTTTGACCCCATTTTTCAAAAATTTTTACAAGTTCTGATCTCCTATAGGGCAAAAATTTCAAAATTTGAAAAAATTTTTTCCGACAACTTTTTTTACTCAAAAAACATGTTTCACACATTTTTACATTGATTAAAGCCGAAAAAACACAAAAAAATTTTTCGACCCCATTTTTCAAAAATTTTTACAAGTTCTGATCTCCTATAGGGCAAAAATTTCAAAATTTGAAAAAATTTTTTCCGACAACTTTTTTTACTCAAAAAACATGTTTCACACATTTTTACATTGATTAAAGCCGAAAAAACAAAAAAATTTTTCGACCCCATTTTTCAAAAATTTTTACAAGTTCTGATCTCCTATAGGGCAAAAATTTCAAAATTTGAAAAAATTTTTTCCGACAACTTATTTTACTCAAAAAACATGTTTCACACATTTTTACATTGATTAAAGCCGAAAAAACACAAAAAAATTTTTCGACCCCATTTTTCAAAAATTTTTACAAGTTTTTGTCCTCCCTATAGGGCAAAAATTTCAATTTTTGAAAAAATTTTTTCCGACAACTTTTTTTACTCAAAAAACATGTTTCACACAATTTTACATTGATTAAAAAAACACAAAAAAATTTTTCGACCCCATTTTTCAAAAATTTTTTTAAGTTCTGATCTCCTATAGGGCAAAAATTTCAAAATTTGAAAGAATTTTTTCCGACCACTTTTTTTACTCAAAAAACATGTTTCACACAATTTTACATTGATTAAAGCCGAAAAAACACAAAAAAAATTTTTCGACCCCATTTTTCAAAAATTTTTACAAGTTCTGATCTCCTATAGGGCAAAAAATTCAAAATTTGAAAAAAAATTTTCCGACAACTTTGTTTACTCAAAAAACATGTTTCACACAAATTTACATTGATTAAAGCCGAAAAAACACAAAAAAATTTTTTGACCCCATTTTTCAAAAATTTTTACAAGTTCTGATCTCCTATAGGGCAAAAATTTCAAAATTTGAAAAAAATTTTTCCGACAACTTTTTTTACTCAAAAAACATGTTTCACACATTTTTACATTGATTGAAGCCGAAAAAACACAAAAAAATTTTTCGACCCCATTTTTCAAAAATTTTTACAAGTTCTGATCTCCTATAGGGCAAAAATTTCAAAATTTGAAAAAATTTTTTCCGACAACTTTTTTTACTCAAAAAACATGTTTCACACATTTTTACATTGATTAAAGCCGAAAAAACACAAAAAAATTTCTCGACCCCATTTTTCAAAAATTTTTACAAGTTCTGATCTCCTATAGGGCAAAAATTTCAAAATTTGAAAAAATTTTTTCCGACAACTTATTTTACTCAAAAAACATGTTTCACACATTTTTACATTGATTAAAGCCGAAAAAACAAAAAAATTTTTCGACCCCATTTTTCAAAAATTTTTACAAGTTCTGATCTCCTATAGGGCAAAAATTTCAAAATTTGAAAAAATTTTTTCCGACAACTTATTTTACTCAAAAAACATGTTTCACACATTTTTACATTGATTAAAGCCGAAAAAACACAAAAAAATTTTTCGACCCCATTTTTCAAAAATTTTTACAAGTTTTTGTCCTCCCTATAGGGCAAAAATTTCAATTTTTGAAAAAATTTTTTCCGACAACTTTTTTTACTCAAAAAACATGTTTCACACAATTTTACATTGATTAAAAAAACACAAAAAAATTTTTCGACCCCATTTTTCAAAAATTTTTTTAAGTTCTGATCTCCTATAGGGCAAAAATTTCAAAATTTGAAAAAATTTTTTCCGACAACTTTTTTTACTCAAAAAACATGTTTCACACATTTTTACATTGATTAAAGCCGAAAAAACAAAAAAATTTTTCGACCCCATTTTTCAAAAATTTTTACAAGTTCTGATCTCCTATAGGGCAAAAATTTCAAAATTTGAAAAAATTTTTTCCGACAACTTATTTTACTCAAAAAACATGTTTCACACATTTTTACATTGATTAAAGCCGAAAAAACACAAAAAAATTTTTCGACCCCATTTTTCAAAAATTTTTACAAGTTTTTGTCCTCCCTATAGGGCAAAAATTTCAATTTTTGAAAAAATTTTTTCCGACAACTTTTTTTACTCAAAAAACATGTTTCACACAATTTTACATTGATTAAAAAAACACAAAAAAATTTTTCGACCCCATTTTTCAAAAATTTTTTTAAGTTCTGATCTCCTATAGGGCAAAAATTTCAAAATTTGAAAGAATTTTTTCCGACCACTTTTTTTACTCAAAAAACATGTTTCACACAATTTTACATTGATTAAAGCCGAAAAAACACAAAAAAAATTTTTCGACCCCATTTTTCAAAAATTTTTACAAGTTCTGATCTCCTATAGGGCAAAAAATTCAAAATTTGAAAAAAAATTTTCCGACAACTTTGTTTACTCAAAAAACATGTTTCACACAAATTTACATTGATTAAAGCCGAAAAAACACAAAAAAATTTTTTGACCCCATTTTTCAAAAATTTTTACAAGTTCTGATCTCCTATAGGGCAAAAATTTCAAAATTTGAAAAAAATTTTTCCGACAACTTTTTTTACTCAAAAAACATGTTTCACACATTTTTACATTGATTGAAGCCGAAAAAACACAAAAAAATTTTTCGACCCCATTTTTCAAAAATTTTTACAAGTTCTGATCTCCTATAGGGCAAAAATTTCAAAATTTGAAAAAATTTTTTCCGACAACTTTTTTTACTCAAAAAACATGTTTCACACATTTTTACATTGATTAAAGCCGAAAAAACACAAAAAAATTTCTCGACCCCATTTTTCAAAAATTTTTACAAGTTCTGATCTCCTATAGGGCAAAAATTTCAAAATTTGAAAAAATTTTTTCCGACAACTTATTTTACTCAAAAAACATGTTTCACACATTTTTACATTGATTAAAGCCGAAAAAACACAAAAAAATTTTTCGACCCCATTTTTCAAAAATTTTTACAAGTTCTGATCTCCTATAGGGCAAAAATTTCAAAATTTGAAAAAATTTTTTCCGACAACTTTTTTTACTCAAAAAACATGTTTCACACATTTTTACATTGATTAAAGCCGAAAAAACAAAAAAATTTTTCGACCCCATTTTTCAAAAATTTTTACAAGTTCTGATCTCCTATAGGGCAAAAATTTCAAAATTTGAAAAAATTTTTTCCGACAACTTATTTTACTCAAAAAACATGTTTCACACATTTTTACATTGATTAAAGCCGAAAAAACACAAAAAAAATTTTCGACCCCATTTTTCAAAAATTTTTACAAGTTTTTGTCCTCCCTATAGGGCAAAAATTTCAATTTTTGAAAAAATTTTTTCCGACAACTTTTTTTACTCAAAAAACATGTTTCACACATTTTTACATTGATTAAAGCCGAAAAAACAAAAAAATTTTTCGACCCCATTTTTCAAAAATTTTTACAAGTTCTGATCTCCTATAGGGCAAAAATTTCAAAATTTGAAAAAATTTTTTCCGACAACTTTTTTTACTCAAAAAACATGTTTCACACATTTTTACATTGATTAAAGCCGAAAAAACACAAAAAAATTTCTCGACCCCATTTTTCAAAAATTTTTACAAGTTCTGATCTCCTATAGGGCAAAAATTTCAAAATTTGAAAAAATTTTTTCCGACAACTTATTTTACTCAAAAAACATGTTTCACACATTTTTACATTGATTAAAGCCGAAAAAACACAAAAAAATTTTTCGACCCCATTTTTCAAAAATTTTTACAAGTTCTGATCTCCTATAGGGCAAAAATTTCAAAATTTGAAAAAATTTTTTCCGACAACTTTTTTTACTCAAAAAACATGTTTCACACATTTTTACATTGATTAAAGCCGAAAAAACAAAAAAATTTTTCGACCCCATTTTTCAAAAATTTTTACAAGTTCTGATCTCCTATAGGGCAAAAATTTCAAAATTTGAAAAAATTTTTTCCGACAACTTATTTTACTCAAAAAACATGTTTCACACATTTTTACATTGATTAAAGCCGAAAAAACACAAAAAAAATTTTCGACCCCATTTTTCAAAAATTTTTACAAGTTTTTGTCCTCCCTATAGGGCAAAAATTTCAATTTTTGAAAAAATTTTTTCCGACAACTTTTTTTACTCAAAAAACATGTTTCACACAATTTTACATTGATTAAAAAAACACAAAAAAATTTTTCGACCCCATTTTTCCAAAATTTTTTTAAGTTCTGATCTCCTATAGGGCAAAAATTTCAAAATTTGAAAGAATTTTTTCCGACCACTTTTTTTACTCAAAAAACATGTTTCACACAATTTTACATTGATTAAAGCCGAAAAAACACAAAAAAATTTTTCGACCCCATTTTTCAAAAATTTTTACAAGTTCTGATCTCCTATAGGGCAAAAAATTCAAAATTTGAAAAAAAATTTTCCGACAACTTTGTTTACTCAAAAAACATGTTTCACACAAATTTACATTGATTAAAGCCGAAAAAACACAAAAAAATTTTTTGACACCATTTTTCAAAAATTTTTACAAGTTCTGATCTCCTATAGGGCAAAAATTTCAAAATTTGAAAAAAATTTTTCCGACAACTTTTTTTACTCAAAAAACATGTTTCACACATTTTTACATTGATTGAAGCCGAAAAAACACAAAAAAATTTTTCGACCCCATTTTTCAAAAATTTTTACAAGTTCTGATCTCCTATAGGGCAAAAATTTCAAAATTTGAAAAAATTTTTTCCGACAACTTTTTTTACTCAAAAAACATGTTTCACACATTT
The DNA here is from genome assembly GCF_964194025.1 of Convolutriloba macropyga. NCBI lineage: Eukaryota > Metazoa > Xenacoelomorpha > Acoela > Convolutidae > Convolutriloba > Convolutriloba macropyga. The sequence continues at coordinate 14,914,827 of NC_134478.1, read as the reverse complement.
TTACATTGATTAAAGCCGAAAAAACACAAAAAAATTTTTCGACCCCATTTTTCAAAAATTTTTACAAGTTCTGATCTCCTATAGGGCAAAAATTTCAAAATTTGAAAAAATTTTTTCCGACAACTTATTTTACTCAAAAAACATGTTTCACACATTTTTACATTGATTAAAGCCGAAAAAACACAAAAAAATTTTTCGACCCCATTTTTCAAAAATTTTTACAAGTTTTTGTCCTCCCTATAGGGCAAAAATTTCAATTTTTGAAAAAATTTTTTCCGACAACTTTTTTTACTCAAAAAACATGTTTCACACAATTTTACATTGATTAGAGCCGAAAAAACACAAAAAAATTTTTCGACCCCATTTTTCAAAAATTTTTACAAGTTCTGATCTCCTATAGGGCAAAAATTTCAAAATTTGAAAAAATTTTTTCCGACAACTTTTTTTACTCAGAAAACATTCACACATTTTTACATTGATTAAAGCCGAAAAAACACAAAAAAAATTTTTCGACCCCATTTTTCAAAAATTTTTACAAGTTCTGATCTCCTATAGGGCAAAAATTTCAAAATTTGAAAAAATTTTTTCCGACAACTTTTTTTACTCAAAAAACATGTTTCACACATTTTTACATTGATTAAAGCCGAAAAAACAAAAAAATTTTTCGACCCCATTTTTCAAAAATTTTTACAAGTTCTGATCTCCTATAGGGCAAAAATTTCAAAATTTGAAAAAATTTTTTCCGACAACTTTTTTACTCAAAAAACATTCACACATTTTTACATTGATTAAAGCCGAAAAAACACAAAAAAATTTTTCGACCCCATTTTTCAAAAATTTTTACAAGTTCTGATCTCCTATAGGGCAAAAATTTCAAAATTTGAAAAAATTTTTTCCGACAACTTATTTTACTCAAAAAACATGTTTCACACATTTTTACATTGATTAAAGCCGAAAAAACACTTTTTTCGACCCCATTTTTCAAAAATTTTTACAAGTGTCGACGCCCATTAGCGGTAAATTCTCAAATATGAAAAACTGGATCTGAATACTTTTATCATACACAAAACATGTAATCGCAATGCTAGCAATAGCAGTGCTTAATTTATATCACTGTTCTAAACAAACAAACAGACCCCGCAGCAAACAGTTAGTCGTAACAAAAACTGGGTCAAGCTTGTAAACAAATTGAACAAAGTTAAAATCAACCGAAAAGTTTTCCATTTTCGGTCAAAAGGGGGGAGGGGACAATTTTTGCAATCTATAAAATTTTTGGAAGTGTCCCACCCCGTAGTAGACGGGCGTTCCAAAAATTGTCCAAGCAATAGCAGTGCTTAATTTATATCACTGTTCTAAACAAACAAACAGACCCCGCAGCAAACAGTTAGTCGTAACAAAAACTGGGTCAAGCTTGTAAACAAATTGAACAAAGTTAAAATCAACCAAAAAGTTTTCCATTTTTGGTCAAAAAAGGAGGGGGGCAATTTTTGCAACCTATAGTGTCACCCCGTTGTAGATTTGCATTGCAAAAATTGTCCGTCCCCCCCCCCCCCCCCCGTTGAGGTTCTAGTCACTTTCCTTTACTACTGGGGTCGAAACAGAATGAACCTCTCCTTCTCTCAGTTATTCCCATATTTTTTCCAATTTCTAGGAACTAGTCCATTGCAAACAGGAACGTGGTGTTGGAAATGCCGAAAAACCATTCGATGACAAGTTCTTTACCGCTAAAACAGCTAAAAGTCGTCAAATTATTTTCTAAATTTTGAAGCATGAGATATTTTTGAAGCGTCAGTTTTGCAAGGGATGAGATATTTTAAAGCAGCATGATATGTGTATGAAGTAGCTGAAGTCGACTTGTAATTAGTTGAATGAACTTGAAATCTGATCTCTCTTGATTTCTCTTTATATGTTGTGGAACATAAATCTTAGTCGGCCTGAAACAAGGACGCTTGCAAAAGAGAGCTGGGAGCAAGCCCCAGTAGAACTAGCATTTATGTTCAAACATTTTTAGAGAATCAAAGGGTTGAAAAATTAGATGCTTCTGTCAACAGTTGAAAAAGCGTAAAAAGTGAAATTTTAGTCCTGCGAAATGATGACTAAGTAGGGCAGGCAAAATTAGACTCAAGAGGTCAATTAAGTTGGCAAGAAATTTAGACAAATGTGCGGTGAAAACATTTGTATTGCGTACGTGTTTTCTATGTGCGTCTCTTAATCGCAAACTAATTGATTAAGTTGAGCTGCCTCGAGGTTTTAGTGTCTGACTAACAATTTTACCATTAATTCTCCAATTGCTAAACCGAAAAGGCAAAAAAGGCAACGCTCAACTTCTTAATTTCCTTTTAAAAGGCTACTTTATTATTAAGTTCGTCCAGGTAAATGCATTATTTTTAATGTCAGGTTTACAAAATATAAATAGAGAGCAATTGATCAATTGTATTTTGGGAAAAAGTGGACAAAATTTAATAAACGTCATACACTTAGAACACCACAGAAGTCTATCGGAAATTTGTGCGAGTCTGAGCGTGGCACAGAAAGTCGCAACTAGTAATCTATGACAGGAAAAAAATTTAAAATCTCAATCAGCAACTTGTTGAGATATAGATGAAAATCAAAGTTGAGAATTTGTGTAAACCAATTTGACAAAGCGTGTTTGGGTTCATATGCTATGTTAAACGTCAAACTTAGGTCTCCAATTTGTGATAGTACCATCAAACAAAGAACTGACTCTTAGACGACTTAAATCACAAAACTTAAATCACAAAACACTTTAAAAACACTTCAATATGTTTAGTAATTTTAATTGACTTTCTTCCAACGGTCAAGTAAGTATTTGTTAGACATAACTTTCTTAATTTGGAGTTATGGTCGTGAAAGTTAGCATAGTTCCACAGAATCTGAAGATTAAAATCCATTAGAAAAAAAGTAATTCCAACTTGATAACATAGCTGGCAGATTGCCAGAAAATAGCCGCAATTGATTCGTAGATCGGCAGTTTAAAAAAAAATAGTAAAAAAGACAGACCAAAAAAATTCGTCTTTTCGTTGAAGACTGATCTGTTATATTTTGATTAAAAATATGTATAAGTTATTGCTGCCTCTATAAGCTGATCTGAAAAAACCTTCATTTAGAGTGACACACACCCATTTGACCTTATCTCTTTGAATTAAAGTAAATAAAAGTCAACTTCAAATTGAGGAACTCATTTTTGAGAGTGAAGTAAGTCAAGTGTGACCAAAAATTTAATCACGCGCATGAACAAAAAAACTCGCTCCACTAAGAGCGAAAAATGACGTCACACATGCAATTCAGTTGAAATTGCATGAACGAATGAACAAAAAGTGGCGGTGACGTCATATGGTCGTAACAAAAATCATGACGACGAAATAAAAAACATAGCCGGAAGAATTCCGGAAGCGACTCGAAGCACCTCAACCTCACAAAAAACTGAAGCCATTACCTTTTGTATAAAACCATTAACTCATTACCTCCCCGGGTCTGATCTAAAAATCGGTGAAATTTAAACCACTGTCACCAAGAGAAAGAAAATGCAGAAAAATTATATTATTGAAAACCTTTGGTACCGTTAAAAAAGTCTGAAATTTTAAGATGGTCAAGAAACTGAGAGCAGGAGAAAGCTGACAGGGCCATCAATTGCCCTCAGATAATTTTTGATTCTAATCTCAAAAAGATCGCGAAAGCAAATGGCAGATAAAAACTTTTCAAAAAAGACAGGAAAGTCAAAATTATTCAAAAAAGAGTGCTCAAACTTTAGAATCAGAGAACCACTACAATTAGATTTCTAATCACGGCAATTAAGACAAAAATAATGCATGATTTTTCCTTGTTGTATATATGCTAGACAACATGATTTCATAGTAATTCAAAAATTAAATTAATCATAGAAAAACAAAAGCAACAGAATAATATTCAAAGGCAAAAAATCGTCTAAAAACAATACCAAGCCCGGAAGCAAATTGCAGTGAATAGTAATAAGTAGAAAATTTGGAAAAGACTTTCTAGCAAACTCCTAGTACTGCCTTATTTTGTACTGCCTAACTCCCAAATCGAAGAAACCAAGATCTAAGAAAAAGCTGAATTCTCATTCAATTTTTTAACAACTGAAAAAAACAATATAACGAATATAAAAGTAGGTGCCAGGAAAAAACTAGAATGATACAAACGAGAATGTGAAGAATATGGACACAATGTTAGCAACACCGTAACAAAAAGACCAATTCTTGATTTTTGAAAGTTAAAAATCAAATTTAGAAAAATCAAGAAAAACGAGTACATTTCATTGATCAGCATTCGAGACATAGAAAAGACAACGAGTCATTCGAGACAAAAATCCAACTTGCTGAACAGGATAAAACAAGAAAAGGCAGAATTCAGACATGCGAAACAATGCAACATTTTGCAAAAAAGTGGTCAAAAAATATTTAAGACTGCATTTATGAAAAAAATGTATCTGTTTTTTCAAAAAATTAACACCAAAAAAGGATTGAATTTTTATTGCAACGAAATTAAAGTCCCTCATGTTCTCCAAAATACTATTTCTAGTAATTAAAAGCAAAATACAAACAAAAAACTGAAACAAATTGGCAAAAACTACGAAAATCGGATTAGCAAATGTACAATTTTATGAAACAAAATTACATCAAGGTAGAAAGGCATTGAGTGTATGAATTATAAAAGGGAAGTTGCCATATTAACTGATTTTTGACAAAAAACAGCTAAAAGATCCAAACATGAAGAAATTAATAGAAAAAAAGCCAAAAATTAACTAAAAAATCAAGAAATATGTGCCAATTTCGCATTTGAAACGCAATTTCAGGCTATGCAAAATATTGTGCTATCAATTTCCGGGGTTTACATTTCAACATCGCATCGATTAAAAACTATTTCTACAAAAAACCAAATTACAAGCAAAAAATCTAGGCCACTTAGACGAAAAAACGGCTAAAAACGGTTATCTATATGTGCCATTCAGTCAAAAACTACTTTTCAATGTCAAAAAGTCATTCACTAAACGCAGCGCATGATCAAAAAACTTCTCTCGCTCAGAAGAATTTAGTTCACACTGCAATTTTACTCGCTTTCGCTTTTAGGTCAAAACATGGTCTGAACGAATAGTACTTCCGGTAAAAAAAACCTTAAGAAAACCAATACTCCTCTTCGAGTCGTAAAAAAACCAAGAGAAGGCCAATAATAGCCCCAGCTATCGCTGTGCGGCTATTAAAAACAGTTAAGTACGATTAAACTTTCAACCCAAGTTTTTCCAAATTTTTTGTCGTGATCTTTGGTGAGTTGAAGCTGATGAATGCAATCTATGGAGTTTGAATAACACTCGAACTATTAAATTTGTAATTCAACGTAGTTTTATTATCAAAAGATTTTCTCTTGAATGAAACAGAACTTATCTACATTCCATATAAAAAAGCACCTGGTTATTTATAACGGTTGCACGGCTTTTACGAAGATATTTGGCTCACATTCATAATCATTGTAAGGCTTTTTATACTAAATTTATTCTAGTATTCATCAGAAGAAAACCTTTTATTATTAATTAATTAATTTTGTTTCTGCGTAATCGCAGCGGGGCAGCATAAGGCGTTTAGTCTGCAAAGCAATAACAGTAGCCTGTTCGCAGATGTCCTTTTTCTATTATTCCCCATCTATTTCTCACATCTCACACTTCATTTAGTGACTCTTTTTTGGTGACTTTGGCCACTTTTTTGCGTCTGAGACTTTCAACTGGTACCATCATTGCAGACAACATTGGCCAGGCTTTAGTCAAACACCTGGAGCTTGGGATCGAACTATTGATCATTGATGTGTCAATACCTCTCTGCTATCACGCCACAATTATTGACTGGAAGTTGACTTTTTCTGACCAGATCAACCGAGCAGTTAGAAAAATAGTGCTCAAATTGTTCAATAATGTAGAGATTACGGGATATGCTGACAGAAAGGCAACTGATCAGAGTTTAGAAAACTTGTGTAAAAAACCAGTTGTTCAACATGGATTTGATTAACGGATTCAAAACATTAAGAACCAAGGCTGAACCGAAAAAGTTGTCCAGCCAATAGCTGGAAAAGATCAATGTTGAGGGAACCGGTTTTTATTCAGTTGAAACGATGAAGTTTTCTTATTTTCTTTTTGTTGGTTTAAGTTGTCAGATTTTTGAGATACTTGAGAGCGGCCCTTGACCCAATAGTGTTCTCCCAGTCATAAATATCAGAAGCGGAGATAAGTTTGTAAATTTGACAGAACAACTTTAGATGACTTAATGTAACCAAAATTTTCTAATTAAAGTCCACTGGTGAATGAAATTGAGTCCACTGGTGAAGAAAAAGTTAATCAATTTTTTGTTCGGGGCAATCTTAAAAAACAGTGTAAATACTCTGATTCAATTTTATCCAGACTAAAAAGGGAAAAAAAGATCTGACAACAATTAATTGTACCTAACAAAGGGTTACCATAATCTTGCATAAAAAGTAAGTTTTTTGAAAATAAAGTGCTTTAAAAGACTTTGTTCGATTTGAAAGTTTATCACGTTTAATTGGGAGTTTATTGCCTGTTGAACAGCTTCAACAGGTCATCACAAGCATAACTCGTTCTTCATGGTTATAAATGACCCATTGTGACCACTTCGGCAAAATGAAATCGACAATGACAAGAAAAAAGCTATCATTGATATAGGTGAATGGTTTAATGTGACCAATCTAATATTGAACGTACAAAGAGAAGAAGAAGAGTATGTCCTGAAAAGAAGGAAAAACGGAAACGGATGTACACACACAAGAATAAATTTGAATACTAACTGAACAGAAGTGAGCTTTCTAACATCTTGTTATTTTTATAATTTTTCTGCATAATCTAAGCGGAGCAGCATTAGGCGTTTAGTCTCTAATGCAATAACAGTATCTTGCTCTCGGCTGTCTTTTTTCTATTATTCCCCACATCTCAGGCTGTTCATTAAGTAAAAAGTAACCAAATATTTATGCCAATTAAATCAGTGTAATATTAAAACTAAATTTGCGAATTAGTTTGCGAACAGTAGTAGATAAAACAAGGAAACCAAGCACCAGTAAAATTTGACCCCTTCTCCTAACGCTAATAGCGCATGTCGAATGGGGCCAAATTTTACTGCTTGTTGGTTTCCTTGTTTTATCTACTACTATATTCACCACTATAAATACATATTACACGCACAATTTTGTGTACAAAAATGTACATAGCTAGTATAATTTATGCATTTCATACACTAATATCCAAAAGTTCTCAAAGCTAGTTTTAAGCCTAATTTCATATCTAATATGCCAAACTATACTGAAATAAATCAGGTTAATCATCTCACAAAGTTTTTTTTCAATAGAAACGGATGGACTGAAAATAACTCAAAATTGCTTAGAAATCGATAATAAGAAACAATTTTCTTTAAAATTTTGACTTTACCCTTGGAGACGATTGATCTATGATGTTTAACTGAGTGATTCTCTGTACCAGGGTACATTTTTTTGAGCCGAGTCTTGAAAAGTCTTGTTAAAAGGTTGACTCGCCTTCACCACGCTACGGCAGTATTGCTCGACCTTTCTTAATGGCAACTGTGGGGGAGGGTGCAACTACAGAATGCTACAGAACACTTTTAATTTTAAATATTAAGCTGACTGAACTCTTAAAAATCAGGTGAATATATTAATGTATTAACACTAAGGATATCAATATTAATGTATCATTTGTGGGGATATCAATATCAATATTGATATTAAATATATGTCTCAATAACCAATCACTTGTTTATCATTTATGAAAATTGTAGTTCTGTCATGCACCTAGATTGTAGCTGGCTATCCTTCTGAACTTCTGCCAAAAACATTGTTAGGAACTTTTTCCATTCTGAGTAGTAGTCTGTTGAGACTAAGATCCTTGGATAGCTTTCACATGCTTGAGAGAAGTTGATATAACTCTGGATAGTAGAGTAGGAATATCCTTTATTGTTCAGTAGTTTTGTCCAGGGAATATCCTTATTGTTTTCTTGATGATTTTGTTTCACTTTCTCCCATATGTATCCTCTGTCAGAAATTGTCAGTAGATATAAACGATTCAGCTTTCCCTCCATGTTATTGACTGTGGTGAGATAAGACTCAAATTCACCAACATTGAATGAACTCCTGAGTTTATTGTGGAAAGATAAATATTCCGGCACATTCACTTCAAACTTGTCTAGTGTTTCCTGATGCTCGTAACTTAGTAGGTTCTTTTTGAACTTGGAGATGAATAACTGGAAGAGTTCTGTTTTAGTTCGTCTTCCAGTCTCACTTTCAAGTTTGGCGGTGTTGTCGGGTATGCATTTGTTCTCCTTACAAAATGTAATCATTTGAGTGGTTAAATTAGTCAACTCGTTTAGATTTTCTTCAGTTAAAGAAGTGCATGATAAAGCTCCAGTTATTATAGTCTCGTCAAATGACGAAAATGGTTTAAAATTTTTTGCTCGTTTTTGTAGTGAAGTGAAACTCATGATGAATAACCAAAAAGTGCCGTGGAGAATAAAGGTCCCCTGATGGAGAATTATTCTAGAACATTCTTTTTTCTAGAATATTCTGACATGATTCTTAACTTAAAATTAGTTATCCTTTCCCAAGTAATCACCTGTTTGAAAGTAAAGTAATACTTAAATCCTTCTATTAAATTGAAATCTTTGTATAATTTATCAAAAAATTAAATAAAAATTTTAATAAATACTCATCTTACTAGCTAATTTTTAAGGGCATCATATATTCGAAATTGTCACTTGTTTGATTTCATTCTGTTAGTGGTGGTGGCTTTTTTTGTCAATGGTGGCGGCCATTTTAGCATGACATGCACTTTTCATTCGATGTGTAATGCGATGTTAAACCAAGCTTGTTGACTTCTTGTACTATTAGTGGTTGCTAAATATGAAAGAAAGCGAACACAGAACACAGAGAGCACAGTCGAAACCGCTGAGATCGGTGGAAACACAGTGATTAGTGTTTTTTAGTGTCTTCTTGAACATTGTGCTTAAAAACATACTCCCTGAATTAATTTCTAGTATGACCATATCTATATCTATGAAGAAAAATACATAGTCTACATTTCCTATTTCTAAATCTATATAATGATATATGTTTATAAACATTACACATACTACATGTTAGATATTGATCAGGACCAAAATAATGATATCCCAAATGTTCTATATAATCTTACACTTTAAGCATATTTTTACATACATAACAAGAATATTCTAATTCTTTACAATTATTAAAACATTCTTTCCAAGGTTTATTTATACACTTATTGCATTTCATTTTCATTTTTCGAAAAATTATTTTTTGATTATTTCCCTAAATAAATACATCATGTCTCAATCAACTAATACTAATGTCATAACTTCTGCGATGTCTGTTATCTCTCCTTTGAATCAAAGAAAAGTTTACACATGCATCAATCATACGATCTCAAACATAAGGAACTATTGGAGAAAATGTTTGAGTCTGACGAAGAACCGGCTTCACCAATGGCGGAGTATGGCGAAGCATCGGTAAATCCGGTTCCTGGATTGACGAAGTCCTATGATCAAGGATCTATAGCAAAGCATGAAGGATCTAAGTAAGGAGAGGGTGTATGACCAAGAAGAAGATGATTATATTTACAAACCTATGGGTAATATTAAGGATATTATTAAAACTAAAATTGAAACTACAACTATAACTAAACCTAAAGCCGAAGACAGCATCTACTCTGAAATTAAGTATGAGTGTAAAAAAGGTCATGAAGAATTTAGGAATAAAATAGCTCTAACTACTCACTCATATAGTCAAAATCGTAAGCATCTGGAAAACACAGAAGACTTCGATATAAACTCCAGTCAGAACATGAGAGAGTTTTATATTACATATAAGGGTGGGAATTACATTGAAGATATAGATGAAGCAACTAATTACTCTTTAGAAGAAATTAAAAACTGTTACCAGTTTTGTAGAGTTAAGAGTTTTAAATATAAGATTACGGCTGAATGTGATTATAAGAAGAGAACTAAAGATGAAGCTAAAACTACTAAAATATTCTTCATTACCGACTATATTAATAATATTGCAATATATGAATATGGTGACTTCAAACAACGGCTAGATTTCGAAAAGGAAACATATGAACGTTATGGTTATGATTTTGAGTTTCTTGGAATGAGAAGTATTCAGTTAAACATTGAACCAACTAAAGCATCTATTGGTACCCATATAGATTTACCAGCTGATCGCAAAAACTCTAAATCGATGTTAAATATACGAAGTTTTAAATACAACTGCTTGCAACTAACTATCACCGCATGGTTACATCCAGTCAGAGGTAATGCAATTCGCGAAAGTAAATATGTAGATAAACTAATTGAACCAAGACAACAACATGAAGATGACTTCGGATATATATTAAGAATACATAAATTCTACAATATTAATAATTGGTTATACACCCCCTGTGGTGGAGTTAAAGTAGAAATAAACAAGTGGATGATTTTAATAAAGATAAAAAAGATGTAAGATTACTTTCTTGGAGTAATGGTCAAATAGAACACTGTGCCCTAATAAAAATTATAGAAACCCTGTTAGATTGCCCAAATAAAAATAACATTAAAAATTAATATCGCGATAGGTGTACATATTGGTTTAACTCACAAATTAAATATGATAAACACGAATGCAACAACTCATTCAAACCAAAGATTATTTGTCCTAAGAAAAAACATATTACTTTTATAAATGAACACAAACGTCAGAATATAAAAAATATTATAACTGCCGATACAGAATGTTGCATTGTTGAAGTCTCAACTAATGATTTAAAATTTGTAATAGCTGAACTTATTCCAATAGTTGTTAGTTACACCTGGCAAGGTAACTTCAAACACTACTTCGGTCTAGGCTGCATCAAAAGATTTGCTAGAGATCTATTAGAAATAGAAACTGAGAATAATTTCAAACATAATGAAAACATGATATTCACAGAAGAAAAAAAATTATATCATGAAACTAACAACACTTGTCATATCTGCATCAAAACATGTATTAATAAAGTAGGAGATCATTGTCATGAAACTGGTAAATATAGAGGACCAGCATGTAAAATATGTAATCTAAGATACAAACAACAGAACTTCATTCCAGTAATATTCCATAATGGCTCTGGCTATGACTTCAACCAATTATACAGTGAACTCTTCAAACAGAATAATGATAAAAGAAAAGTAGATAACATACCACTAGCTGCTGGTAAGTCTAAGATGTTTAGCATTGGTTGTCTCAAATTCTTAGATAGTTACAACTTCCTGGCTATGCTTCGAGATCAAATGGCAAAGATATACGGATGTAAAACTAAAACATTATATCCATATGAATACTTTGGTTTGGGTTTAAACCAATTGGGCACCACGACGAAGTCGTATAGTAGTTCCACTACCAAGGGTAGCAAAGCTACCTACCAAGAAGTTAGGTAATCTAAAAATAGAAGACTTCAAATCCGCTCTACATAATAAATTACCAATAAAAGAAGAAGTAGATAACCTTAATATTGAAAACAGTAATAGAACTGGTAAGGATCTAACTATAGAGTGTTTACAGAATGATGGGGAAATATTAGACTACTGCATGAATGAATATGTTAAACTAAGCATGAAAGAATTTAAGCTCAACCGACTACACTATGTAGCTCTCCCAGGTTATAGTTTTGATTGTTGGTTAATGTCAAGCGGTGTTACATTAGATACATTGCAAGATAAACAAATGCTAGATGATTTTGTTGGAGCAAAGAGAGGTGGTATATGTGGAATAATGGGTGATAGATATATTAATAAAGGTAACGGTAATGCTAAGGGTAAAAGTAATCGTAATGGCAATGGTAATGGCAATGGTAATGGCAATGGCAATGACAATGACAATGGCAATGACAGTGGTAAGACCATATGGCACATAGACGCAAACAACCTATATGGTTATGCAATGATGCAAAAGTTACCTTACAAGGATTTTGAGTTTATTACTACTACTACTCTAGATGTAATATTGAACACTCTAGATGATAGTGATCATGTTTACTATATAGTTTGTGATATTGATTATACTAATGAATGTAAAGAGAGAACAGAACAGTTAGCACTAATGCCTAAAAAGAGAAAGATAGATGATAATGAGTTAGGTTACAGAGAAGGAGATGGAGGCAAGGAAAGATCAAAGAATTTAATCTTAGACCAAAACAACAAAACAGAATATATGGTTCATTATAGGATGTTAAAGTTCTATGTTAAGATGGGAGTAAAAGTAGCAAAAATACATAGAGTAATTAAATTTAAACAGGATTATATATGTAGAGATTATATACAAATCAATACAAATAAAAGAGCAACAGCTAAAACTGAAGCAGAAAAGGATGTAAGGAAATTAATGAATAACTCATTATATGGAAGAATGTGCACAAATCCTCTACACTTTTTTCAAAGCAAGTTCCTGCATGATGAAGAAAAGATAATGAAAAGTGTAAGTAAACCAACATTTAAGAATAAAACTAGATATAGAGATTATAGCCAAATAGATTATATCAAGAAGAAAAAATAAAATATAGCTCACCTCTATATGTAGGAGTAACAATACTCGAACTTAGCAAATTACATATGTTTGATGTATTCTATAATATTCCACAACCATCCCTCAAAGATCTAACACTTCACTATATGGATACGGAGAGTTTCGTATTAAGTTATAGTGAAGGTAAAGTTAGTGATGAGCATATGGACTTAAGTAATCTAAACATACCTATAAAAACTAATAATAAAGTCCCCGGCAAGTTTAAGCACGAGCTGGGGAGTAGGATTATTGAGGAAATTATAGCATTGTCCCCCAAAACATATAGCTTCAAAAATTATCCTAAAAACACTAAAGAAAAAGGAATAAAGAAGCATAATAATGCTAGGCACATAGATTATTATGATGCATTAATGAATAATACACAGAGAACAGTAGATGAAAGCAGAATACAAAAATTTTGCGATTACATGACAACAAGAAAAACAAGTAAGATTAGTTTGAATATATTTGATGATAAAAGGTTTTATGTAAACAATGTAAAAAGTTATCCTCGTGATGAGAATCTATATCTATTCAAAGTAGATTTAATAAAAAAGATTAATACTACTCCAACAGAGCTATTAATAAAATTAGGGTTAGATGTATGTAAAGAATCATTAGAATCGTTCATTGATTATATTAAAGAATTAATCATCAATGATGATAGAAAGTTAATCCTTGCCGCCATTACACTATATAATGTTTTATTAAAATTATAAAAAATGTCTAAACTAGAAACACTTATAGAATTAAATAATCTAGAAAAACAAAACAGAAGAAAAAGATTAGAAGACAAATTAAAACAACAGGAATATTATGGTGAAATAGAAGAGTTATTTGATCCTTTAACTAAAACACTAAATGCAGACAATGAAACATGGCTAGCTCATAATGAACACAATCTAGCATTAAGTGGACAAACATTGAGAGCAATAGATTGGCAAAATCAAGAGTTAGATAAACAAACTAAGATGATCCAGCAAGCTGGCTCCCAGTTTAATGAAGCATTAATGAAGTCCAATGGTGAAGCATTGGTGAAGTCCAACGACAAAGCTGTAGAGAAAGCTCGAGATAAACCAGGAATGTTAGTAGATAAAGACACGGCTCAAACTATTGATTTAATGTCAGTTGAATCCAATCTCCAATTAAAGTTAAAGTTCGTAAATTTAGATATTGCTGAATTTGAAATGAAGGTTGTTAAACTAATTTACCAAGAAAATGCATTTATAGTTAAGGATAATCTATATGAATTGTCAGACGAGTTTATAAACTTTCTTACTAACCCTATAAAACATGGTAAAATCGAGGAAGAGAAAAACAAAATTAAAAGTTTTTAAAGGATATTAGATATGATTTAGGAAAAGCGGATAAGAAAAGCGCTAGATATAGAACAATAAAACGTATAATAGGGGTAAAAGATGATGTATTTGGCAGGGATTTAAATAGCAACCCTAACTCAAATAATCAACGAAGTTGCCATTTAAATCAGCGTAGCTTTGACTTCGCCAATGGTTTAGTAGAAAGACTAGAATCATTAATAATAGAAACAAAAGCTGGTCATGATGGATTATATGATGAAATGCTAGATATATCTAAGCAACTGTTATCTATGAATATTATGAACCAAGAGCAACTAGATAACTTTGTTTTTAACTATGGTAAATCAATAATGATGGAAAAACAACAACAACAACAACCAAAACTATTAGCTAAAGAAGTATTCAGTCTTCAAATAACAAAGTTTAGAAGAGAAAAAAGTATACCATTATATAAAGATGAAACATGGTCAACTGATATAATTGATAAGTCATCTCTAAGTAAATACAATAATAATTATCAATTTATGTTAACTGCTATAGATATATTCACGAAATATGCATGTGCTATTCCATTGAAGAATAAATCTGGTTTATCTATAACTAATGGTTTTAAAACAGTATTATGTGAAAGTCCACAGGGTGGCTCTGAAAGTAGAAAACCAGAAAAGTTATGGGTAGATAGAGGTAGTGAGTTTTACAATAAAACACTAAATCTTTACTTAAAGAATATGAAACAAAACTATATTCTACTTATAGTGATTTAAAGGCTGTATGCATAGCGAGATTTAACAGAACATTATTACACATAATAAATAAACCTATGTTCATCAATGGCGATGGTAATTAGGTAAATATATTAAATGATGCTGTTGGAACCTATAACAATAACATTCACTCAACAATTAATATGACACCAGTTGACGCTTCTAATAATCCTGATAAAGTTAAATACACTTTTTGTTTTAAGAACATTAAACCTAAACTTAAAGTTTGTGATTATGTTAGAAATGCAGATAAACGTAATATCTTCTCTAAGGGATACACTTCTAATTGGAATAGAGAATTGTTTAAAGTTAATGAAGTTCTAAAAACACAACCACCAACAAATAAAATAGAAGATATTAATGGAGAGATAATAGATTGTAAATATTATGAAAAGGAACTATTAAAATCCGAGTTTGACTTTGAATCTAATAACAAGGTTTTGGAATCATTAAGTATAATTCTGTAATTTCTGTAAACAAATACAAAGATGACAGGAAATAGATTCAATCAAGCTAAACATCAATGGCGAAGCATGACCGGAGGTCCATCGGGGAACCCACTTCTCGGATCAAAATCAACAAACAACTTAACACAAATTAAGGCTCGTGGGTTATTCCTAGAAGATAATGATAATATTGATATGAAGAATACCTATAAAATTACAAATGTCAATCCTCCAATAGATGAAAAAGATATTGTTAATAAAGAGTATTGTGACAATAACTTATTATCCTCTTCTAATAAAATAGACATTTTACGCAGAAACATAACTGAACTAAGAAAAGGGGAATTTGATAAAGTCGCAATTAAAACATTACAACTAAATGAAACACGATTTAATGATGAACTAATTAATGAGTTTATTGAATCAACAAATGAAGTAACAAATTTTAATAAGTTTTGTAATAAAGTTGCTGCTGATACTATATCTAAATATAATCAATTAAAACAAGAATTTGGTAATAATAAGTTTAATCAGAATATCACTAACATACAACTAGATGAAACGTTTACTACTGGGCTAAAAGAATTTAAAGAAGTTAATAAAAAGATAAATTTTTTTACAGATGAAGCCCTTTTAAAGAATAAAAGGACAACAGTACAATATATAATTGCTATACCTTTACGAAGTGCGTTACTTGATAATAAAGAACAAGAAAGTCCAGAGAAGCATTATGGTTTTAAACAAGAAGATATAACGAAAGAAAGAAAAAGAATTTTGCTAATTAAAATAACCGAAACTATGACTAGCCAAACAGCATCGAGTGAGAGATTACTATATCCGAACTTGTCAACCGTTAATGAACAATAAATAAACGAAAAGATTCGAGCTAATAATAAATTTAACAACAATAGTGACATTATAAAAGATATTAAAAATTATTATGAAACTGAAATTAATAAATATAATAAGAAGTTAAGTAGATATAAGAGTTATATTAACGTAGCTGAGATAACAGAAATAGTATTATCATCTATAGCAACAACTGCAACATCAACATCAGTTGCATTAACGGGTATAGGATTACCTTATTCTATACCAACAGCTTTTGCTACAGCAACTGTTTGTTGTTCATTATCAAAAACAATTAATACTAAAATAAAAAAAAAATTATAAAAAATTCACATATGTATATTTTAAGTAAACAGTTGAGCGACAAGTTTAATGGACTATATACTAAATCAATGAATGATAATAAAATAGATAATGATGAGTATAATGAATTAGTTAAGGTATATGAGGATTAAACGAAGAACAAGAAAAACAAGCTTAGTTTTTTTTTAAACTAAAGTTGTTAGTGTTTAGTTATAATAATGTGTTTAGTAACAATAATATTAGTATTAAAATTTATCAATAATCATAAACATAATATAAATATAATTATAATCATAATCATAAATATAACATAATCATAATCATAAACATAAATATAAACATAAACATAAATTTAAGCACGAATATAATCAAATAATTATCTCTTCCTAGTACCTAAGTATAACCCTCTTCCTTTTTGTACTACCTTCATACCTTCACCAGTAGTAGCAATTTTAACTAAATCGGTTGTAGCTGATAGAGCAGCTCTAGGGTTTCTACTTGCAGCTGCAAATCCTGTTTTACTTGCTATTTCTAATGCTCTTACTGGATTATTGGCAACCTTCTTTCCAAAGTTAACTAAAGCTTTACCAACACTTTTAAAGAAATCTTTCAATCCCTCAGCTTCTATTGTTGCATCACTAACAGTCATTGACTTATTTCTCTTACACTTAACACAATTACCCCTTAACATTTTAGTACCTTTTGAAGTAATAGGTCCACTTATATTATTAGTACCACTATAATTTCTGCCACCAACACATTATGAATTAGTTTTAAATTTCTGTAAAAGACTCATTTCTATATATATAAAATAGTGGATGTTAAAAAGTACAACCCTATTGTTGTTATTAAGCCAACGTCTACGGGTTCCACCCACGAGCAAAGCTCGAAGCCTAAGGTTAGGCCCAAGGCTAAGATTAAACTTGAAGCTGGAGGCTTATCTCTAGAGAATAAAAAGAAACTAGATATTATTTATGCTAGGGGTTTTGTTAAGACAAGTAAGATATAGTTATAATTATAATTATCTACGAAGTAGCTTTGCTAATCAGGATCTGCTTCGCACATGTTCCACCATAACTATGACCATAACAATGACTAAAACTATAGTTATGATATAATATCAACCATCGTATTACCATCACTATTAATTAACACTAATAACCTTTCTAGTTAATACTAATGCATGACATATAACATCTGCAACTGCAGCACTAAATATAAAATTAAGTTGTATTGGTTGTGGACCTATATGATCACTTTGATATCTAGTATCGATTACATATATTCTATAACTACTTTTGAATGTTCTATGATTTATATATGGTTTTATACTATGTGGTAACCCATTATAATCTTTATTAAAGCTAACAATCTCTTTAAAAGCCTCATTATAATTATTAGTACCATAATATATATTCTTTCTATCATCAGGATCTATCAGGATAAAACTCACTACCAATCTTACAGTAACATTCATTACATCAAATGTACTTGCATCATGAGTTTGTTCATTAACATTATTATTTTCAAAACTAACCATTATATATTGTGGTCTTTCCATACCACTTTTCAAAACATAGATCAAACAAGAAGTTAGTAGCATTGGGAACATTCTTATAGAATGTCTTTCTTTCATTATAGCTAAAGTCTACATTACTCTTTTTATTTAAACCCTTTTGCACAATAATTCTATTATCATTACTAGGATCAATACCAGGCACACACCATGATATATCTCTAATTTCTGTACTACCATCATTAGCAACTGCACCAGGATTAGCATTAACTCTAAATAGAGCTCTATCATTATAATTTCTTTTTAATATTAATTTAAATTCTAAACCATATATAATCTTTTCTAAATCATTTACAAAACCAAATAGATCACTCATCTTAATCATCATATACATATGACCTCGTTGTGCAGCAATATGGTCACCCTTAAGTTGACTATCTCTATTGCCCTGATTTCTAACAAAACCACTCTCATTTTCATCACCACTACTAGTTAATAACTTATATATCAATAGATTAGGGTGACAATGATCTATATATTTGATAGTCTTACCACCACTAGTTTCAAGCTTAATTGAACTAAACAATGCCATCATACCATAATTAACTAATCTGATATTAGCATCATTAGCAAATACACCACCAGCATCATCTGATACAACATACTCTATCTCTAGATAGGAATCACGCAAATTTAAGTGATTCTCTTCTCTATTGAGAATGATATTAATGTTATTATTGATTGTATTCATTGTTGCCAGATTATTTGCTTTATATTTTATAATCTTACTTTTGTGTATATCATTATTATAACCATAAGTTGTATCAAATTAAAATCCATTTTTATTTGATAAAAAATGACAGACAATTTAATCTTAAGGGAACTACAAAATATACATGAAGCTTTAACTAAAACTAAGGAAGAGCATACACTTAACTTTAGAATGACAAAGCCAACAGAAAAGTTTAACTTTAGTGAACCTATACTTAGCTCATCAAAATTAGGTTTAATTAGATTATCTGTTTATAATTCGGTGTTTAATGTGACTAGAAGGAACAATCAATTCATATATGATATCAAGGGTGAAACATGGTCAGATACCCGTATTTTAGCTACTATACCAGGAGCATATGAATTATTTGAAATGGCAGAATTAATAAAAGAATAAACTAATGGTAATGTTCTAATAGAATCTGATAAGAATACAATGAAAAGTTTAATGGAAGTAAAACAAGGTGCAATTAACTTTGACATAGGAAATTCAATAGCCCCATTACTGGGCTTTAGAAAAATAGTATATGAGCAAGGTAAATATAAATCTCAGAAAATTGTTGATATTATGGGTTTTAGTACTATTAACATTCATTGTAAGGTGATATCTTGTGGTAAAGATAATGGGAACAACACAGACATACTATATACTTTTACTCTAACAGAACCACCAGGCTATCTAATAAATATTATAGCAACTAATATCTTATATCAAAAAAATAACTAAAGATAGAATAGAATATATAGAAATTCATATTAAAGATGAGCATGGAAGACCTATAGACTTCAATGGTGATTTATTAAGTTTTACTTTACATTTGTGTTAACAACTTCGTTGATCTAGTGTAACTAGCTGGGCGAAGCCCCATCAGTGAAGCTGCTTCGCAGATCTGGTGTAACCAGCAACAACTTCGTTGATCTGACGTAGTCAGCTGACCAAAGGTCCATCTGTGTTAACACTGCAACTTCGTTGATCTGGTGTAGATATAAACTTAAACTTAAACTAAACTACAAAACTCTCCGATCCCAATTATATATTAGTTTACCATTAATATTTTTATTTTTAGTTATATCAATGACAATATAATTATAAGGCTCTTTCCATACCTTATTACATATATTAGCAAAATCATTACAACTAAATTCAACATTATTAAAGAAATCTTGATATATAGATATGAGGACTTTACCTCTTTGTTCAAATAAAATAAATAGATTACAATTCTCTCTAACACTCTGCCTATCCAGAGAGAACAGGTTTTGATTAAGATATATCATATTGCAAATATTATGTCTACCTCTACAAAAGTATTCATTAATAACTGGTTCTTTGTCTCTAACATCATCGAATATCATTAGTTTCTTTAAGTCTTTGGGTAGTTTATCAGGAGATGGTAAATCTTTTATATCTTTATTAAATTCTATAATTGCTTTTGGGTTTATTCTTTCTAATCCATTGTATTGATCACCAGTAGGTCCAATGATGTATAACTTATCAAAATATATACTAGCTAAAATTAGTAAAATTAGTTTTTTTAATAAGAATGTCTTACCACATTCACTAGGACCAGATATTATACATCTAAAGTTATCTGGGAATGTGGCTTCAGTAATTATATCATCATCATTAAGCCATGATTGTAGATCTTAGGTTGTTAGGTTTACCCTTATGATAAGACTTCGTCCATCCGAGAACCGGTTCCACCGATGTTTCACTATGTTTTTCATCAAATTGATATATAACATTATCATTAACATTATCATTATCATTAACATTATCATTAACATCATCATTGTCATTATCATTAACATTATCATTAACATTATCATTATCGTTAACATTATCTTTATCCTTAACATTATCATTATCATTAACATTATCATTATTATTATCATTATCATTGACATTATTAGCAAAGCTACTTCGTAGATCATTATCATTATCATTAACATTATCATTAACATTAACATTAACATTATCATCAACATTATCATTATCATTAACATTATCCTTAACATTACAATCTAAACAAAAACACTCATTATATATTCCCGGATATTTACATTGATTAACTAGAATATTTAAAACACTTTTGATTCTAAATCCTCTATAAATGAGATAGATCATATATAAACAATAAGCCCCAAAATAAGATTCATCATATTGTCGTATTCTCTCATTAGAGCCTAGATCAACATATTCTTCTAAAAATAATGGTGGGGTTTCTACACCAAAACTATCAAAGTAATACACAGGACCACCTTCTCTTCTTATAACTAAAACCCAATGTGTATCATCATTTGGATGTAGATTGACAATAATGTTGAAGTTAGGTTCACGGATACTATCTGGAGTCTCATCTATCATTAATATTTCAATTGGTGTTAGACTTATATCTTTTCCTATATCTTTTATTCTGATATCGCTCATAGCATTATTATCAATATTAAATTTATTATTGAATTCCTCAAAAATTAGGATAAGCATTTTTATATAATAAAATTATTAAATCTAAGTCTAAGTCTAAATCAAGTCTATATTTTATATATAAAAATGGATAAAGGTGGTATATTTTTTTTCTTAATATTATAATTGGAATTTGTTATTTAATATATGATTCAATACCGATTAAATACACAAAACTAGAAGAAAGCTTTGGTTGATTTATGAATAGGAGTCTAGTTAAATTTGAATATGAAAAATCACCATTACATACTATTGTTTATGGTGGAATTGGTACAGGGAAAACATATTTTATTAGACAATAATTAAAGTTATATTCAGTCCAAAATCAAGACCAAAACCAAAACCAAAACCAAAACCAAAACCAAGACCAAAACCAAAAACAAGCTAAAAATATAGTCATAGTGTGTGAAGATGACAGAAATTGGATAGATCCTGAATCTAATAAATTTTATACTGGGTTTAATAAATGTGATATAAATATGATCACAAAAAATATTATGCATAAATTTCTAAATTGTGTAATAGTACTTGATGATATGGGTGATAGGTTAAATAAAGATATAGCTTATTGTTTTACTGAAGGTAGACTTTTTAATATTCAAATGATTGTAATGTGTCATAAACCAGCTCAAATAATTAATACAGCAAGAATGAGTTGTGATACTATTTATTTAACAACTTATAATGGACCTGATCTATTTAAAAACTTCAATGAGATATATAAATGTGAACACGACTTTAGTAATATAATTAGTGACCATTAAATAGTAACCATTATAATCATACAGATGGAATGTCAGATGAACTTCGTTATGGTATAATTAAATATAATAAGAAGGAAAATACTTTTATTATTATTAATAGTAATAGAACAATGATATATGATTCAAGAGTTGGTTTCCTTGATTTAAAAGCTCTTAGTTTAAAAGATGAATTCGAGAAAGTAAATATGTAGATAAACTAATTGAACCAAGACAACAACATGAAGATGACTTCGGATACATATTAAGAATACAGAAATTCTACAATATTACTAATTGGTTATACACCCCCTGTGGTGGAGTTAAAGTAGAAATGTTTAAACAAGTGGATGATTTTAATAAAGATAGAAAAGATGTAAGATTACTATCTTGGAGTAATGATCAAATAGAACACTGTGCCCTAATAAGAAATATAGAAACCCTGTTAGATTGCCCAAATAAAAATAACATTAAATATTATTATTGCGATAGGTGTACCTATTGGTTTAACTCACAAATTAAATATGATAAACACGAATGCAAAAACTCATTCAAACCAGAGATTGTTTGTCCTAAGAAAAAACATATTACTTTTATAAATGAACACAAACGTCAGAAAATAAAAAATATTATAACTGCCGATACAGAATGTTTCATTGTTGAAGTCTCAAGCAAATCTTTCATAGCTGAACATATTCCAGTAGCTGTTAGTTACACCTGGCAAGGTAACTTCAAACACAACTTCGGTCTAGGCTGCATCAAAAGATTTGCTAGAGATCTATTAGAAATAGAAACTGAGAATAATTTCAAACATGATGAAAAGATGATATTCACAGAAGAAAAAAAATTATATCATGAAATTAACAATACTTGTCATATCTGCAGCAAAAACATGTATTAATAAAGTAGGAGATCATTGTCATGAAACTGGTAAATATAGAGGACCAGCATGTAAAATATGTAATCTAAGATACAAACAACAGAACTTCATTCCAGTAATATTCCATAATGGCTCTGGCTATGACTTCAACCAACTATACAGTGAACTCTTCAAACAGAATAATGATAAAAGAAAAGTAGATAACATACCACTAGCTGCTGGTAAGTCTAAGATGTTTATCATTGGTTGTCTCAAATTCTTAGATAGTTATAACTTCCTAGCTAGGCCTCTAGATCAAATGGCAAAGATATACGGATGTAAAACTAAAACATTATATCCATATGAATACTTTGGTTTGGGTTTAAACCAATTGGGCACCACGACAAAGTCGTATGGTAGTTCCACTACCAAGGGTAGCAAAGCTACCTACCAAGAAGGTATAGGTAATCTAAAAATAGAAGACTTCAAATCCGCTCTACATAATAAATTACCAAAACAAGAAGAAGTAGATAACTTTAATAGTGAAAACAGTAATAGAACTGGTAAGTATCTAACTATAGAGTATTTACAGAATGATGTGGAAATATTAGACTATTGCATGAATGAATATGTTAAACTAAGCATGAAAGAATTTAAGCTCAACCGACTACACTATGTAGGTCTCCCAGGTTATAGTTTTGATTGTTGGTTAATGTGAAGCGGTGTTACATCAGATACATTGCAAGATAAACAAATGCTAGATGATTTTGTTGGAGCAAAGAGAGGTGGTATATGTGGAATAATGGGTGATTGATATATTAATAAAGGTAATGGTAATGCTAAGGGTAATAGTAATCGTAATGGCAATGGTAATGGCAATGGTAATGGCAATGGCAATGACAATGACAATGGCAATGACAGTGGTAAGACCATATGGCACATAGAAGCAAACAACCTATATGGTTATGCAATGATGCAAAAGTTACCTTACAAGGATTTTGAGTTTATTACTACTACTACTCTAGATGTAATATTGAATACTCTAGATGATAGTGATCATGGTTACTATATAGTTTGTGATATTGATTATACTAATGAATGTAAAGAGAGAACAGAACAGTTAGCACTAATGCCTAAAAAGAGAAAGATAGATGATAATGAGTTAGGTTACAGAGAAGGAGATGGAGGCAAGGCAAGATCAAAGAAATTAATCTTAGACCAAAACAACAAAACAGAATATATGGTTCATTATAGGATGTTAAAGTTCTATGTTAAGATGGGAGTAAAAGTAGCAAAAATACATAGAGTAATTAAATTTAAACAGGATTATATATGTAGAGATTATATACAAATCAATACAAATAAAAGAGCAACAGCTAAAACTGAAGCAGAAAAGGATGTAAGGAAATTAATGAATAACTCATTATATGGAAGAATGTGCACGAATCCTCTACACTTTTTTTAAAGCAAGTTCCTGCATGATGAAGAAAAGATAAAGAAAAGTGTAAGAAAACCAACATTTAAGAATAAAACTAGATATAGAGATTATAGCCAAATAGAATATATAAAGAAGAAAAAATAAAATATAGCTCACCTCTATATGTAGGAGTAACAATACTCGAACTTAGCAAATTACATATGTTTGATGTATTCTATAACATTCCACAACCATCCCTCAAAGATCTAACACTTCACTATATGGATACGGACAGTTTCGTATTAAGTTATAGTGAAGGTAAAGTTAGTGATGAGCATATGGACTTAAGTAATCTAAACATACCTATAAAAACTAATAATAAAGTCCCCGGCAATTTTAAGCACGAGCTGGGGAGTAGGATTATTGAGGAAATTATAGCATTGTCCCCCAAAACATATAGCTTCAAAAATTATCCTAAAAACACTAAAGAAAAAGGAATAAAGAAGCATAATAATGCTAGGCACATAGATTATTATGATGCATTAATGAATAATACACAGAGAACAGTAGATAAAAGCAGAATACAAAAATTTTGCGATTACATGACAACAAGAAAAACAAGTAAGATTAGTTTGAATATATTTGATGATAAAAGGTTTTATGTAAACAATGTAAAAAGTTATCCTCGTGATGAGAATCTATATCTATTCAAAGGAGACTTAATAAAAAAGATTAATACTATTCCAATAGAGCTATTAATAAAATTAGGGTTAGATGTATGTAATGAATCATTAGAATCGTTCATAGATTATATTAAAGAATTAATCATCAATGACGATAGAAAGTTAATCCTTGCCGCCACTACACTATATAATGTTTTATTATAATTATAAAAAAATGTCTAAACTAGAAACATTTATAGAATTAAATAATCTAGAAAAACAAAACAGAAGAAATAGATTAGAAGATAAATTAAAACAACCGGAATATTATGGTGAAATAGAAGAGTTATTTGATCCTTTAACTAAAACACTAAATGCAAACAATGAAACATGGCTAATTCATAATGAACACAATCTAGCATTAAGTGGACAAACATTGAGAGCAATAGATTGGCAAAATCAAGAGTTAGATAAACAAACTAAGATGATCCAGCAAGCTGGCTCCCAGTTTAATGAAGCATTAATGAAGTCCAATGGTGAAGCATTGGTGAAGTCCAACGACAAAGTTGTAGAGAAAGCTCGAGATAAACCAGGAATGTTAGTAGATAAAGACACGGCTCAAACTATTGATTTTATGTCAGTTCAATCTAATCCCCAATTAAAGTTAAAATTCGTAAATTTAAATATTGCTGAGTTTGAAATGAACGGTGTTAAACTAATTTACCAAGAAAATGCATTTATAGTTAAGGATAATCTATATGAATTGTCAGACGAGTTTATAAACTTTCTTACTAACCCTAATATAAAACATGGTAAAATCGAGGAAGAGAAAAACAAAATTAAAGGTTTTTAAAGGATATTAGATATGATTTAGGAAAAGCGGATAAGAAAAGCGCTAGATATAGAACAATAAAACGTATAATAGGGGTAAAAGATGATGTATTTGGCAGGGGTTTAAATAGCAACCCTAACCCAAATAATCAACGAAGTTGCCATTTAAATCAGCGTAGCTTCGACTTCGCCAATGGTTCAGTAGAAAGACTAGAATTAATAATAATAGAAACAAAAGCTGGTCACGATGGATTATATGATGAAATGCTAGATATATCTAAGCAACTATTATCTATGAATATTACGAACCAAGAGCAACTAGATAATTTTGTTTTTGACTATGGTAAATAAATAATGATGGAAAAACAACAACAACAACAACCAAAACTATTTGTATTCAGAAGTATACAGAAGTATTCAGTCCTCAAATAACAAAGTTTAGAAGAGGAAGAATAATACCCTTATATAAAGATGAAACATGGTCAGCTGATATAATTGATAAGTCATCTATAAGTAAATACAATAATAATTATCAATTTATGTTAAATGCTATAGATATATTCACGAAATATGAATGTGCTATTCCATTGAAGAATAAATCTGGTTTATCTATAACTAATGGTTTTAAAACAGTATTATGTGAAAGTCCACAGGGTGGCTCTGAAAGTAGAAAACCAGAAAAGTTATGGGTAGATAGAGGTAATGAGTTTTAAAATAAAACACCTAAATCTTTACTTAAAGATAATGAAACAAAACTATATTCTACTTATAGTGATTTAAAGGCTGTATGCATAGAGAGATTTAATAGAACTTCATTACAAATAATAAATAAACCTATGTTCATCAATGGCGATGGTAATTGGGTAAATATATTAAATGATGCTGTTGGAACCTATAACAATAACATTCACTCAACAATTAATATGACACCAGTTGACGCTTCTAATAATCCTGATAAAGTTAAATACACTTTTAGTTTTAAGAACATTAAACCTAAACTTAAAGTTTGTGATTATGTTAGAAATGCAGATAAACGTAATATCTTCTCTAAAGGATACACTTCTAATTTGAATAGAGAATTGTTTAAAGTTAATGAAGTTCTAAAAACACAACCACCAACAAATAAAATAGAAGATATTAATGGAGAGACAATAGATTGTAAATTTTATGAAAAGGAACTATTAAAATCCGAGTTTGACTTTGAATCTAATAACAAGGTTTTGGAATCATTAGGTATAATTCTGTAATTTCTGTAAACAAATACAAAGATGACAAGAAATAGATTCAATCAAGCTAAACATCAATGGCGAAGCATGACCGGAGGTCCATCGGGGAACCCACTTCTCGGATCAAAATCAACAAACAACTTAACACAAATTAAGGCTCGTGGGTTATTCCTAGAAGATAATGATAATATTGATATGAAGAATACCTATAAAATTACAAATGTTAATCCTCCAATAGATGAAAAAGATATTGTTAATAAAGAGTATTGTGACAATAACTTATTATCCTCTTCTAATAAAATAGACATTTTACGCAGAAACATAACTGAACTAAGAAAAGTGGAATTTGATAAAGTCACAATTAAAACATTACAACTAAATGAAACACGAGTTAATGATGAACTAATTAATGAGTTTATTGAATCAACAAATGAAGTCACAAATTTTAATAAGTTTTGTAATAAAGTTGCTGCTGATACTATATCTAAATATAATCAATTAAAACAAGAATTTGGTAATAATAAGTTTAATCAGAATATCACTAACATACAACTAGATGAAACGTTTACTACTGGGCTAAAAGAATTTAAAGAAGTTAATAAAAAGATAAATTTTTTTTACAGATGAAGCCCTTTTAAAGAATAAAAGGACAATAGTACAATATACAATTGCTATACTTTTACGAAGTACGCTACTTGATAATAAAGAACAAGAAAGTCTAGAGAAGCATTATGGTTTTAAACAAGAAGATATAACGAAAGAAAGAAAAAGAATTTTTACTAATTAAAATAACCGAAACTATGACTAGCCCAACAGCACCGAGTGAGAGATTACTATATCCCAACTTGTCAACCGTTAATGAACAAAAATAAACGAAAAGATTCAAGCTGATAATAAATTTAACAACAATATTGACATTATAAAAGATATTAGAAATTATTATGAAACTGAAATTAAAAAATATAATAAGAAGTTAAGTAGATATAAGAGTTATTTTAACGTAGCTGAGACAACAGAAATAGTATTATCATCTATAGCAACAATTGCAACATCAACATCAGTTGCATTAACGGGTATAGGATTACCTTATTCTATACCAACAGCTTTTGCTACAGCAACTGTTTGTGGTTCATTATCAAAAACAATTAATACTAAAATAAGAAACAAAATTATAAAGTATTCACAAATGTATATTTTAAGTAAACAGTTTAGCGACAAGTTTAATGGACTATATACTAAATCAATGAATGATAATAAAATAGATAATGATGAGCATAATGAATTAGTTAAGGTATATGAGGACTATAAGAAGAACAAGAAAAACAAGCTGAGTGTTTTTTTAAACTAAAGTTGTTAGTGTTTAGTTAAAATAATGTGTTTAGTAATAATAATATTAGTATTAATATTTATCAATAATCATAAACATAATATAAATATAATCATAATCATAATCGTAATCATAATCATGAACAAAACATAATCATAATCATAAACATAAATATAAACATAATCATAAATTTAATCATGACTATAATCAAATAATTATCTCTTCTTAGTACCTAAGTATAACCCTCTTCCTTTTTGTACTACCTTTATACCTTCACCAGTAGTAGCAATTTTAACTAAATCGGTTGTAGCTGATAGAGCAGCTCTAGGGTTTCTACTTGCAGCTGCAGTTCCTATTTTACTTGCTATTTCAAATGCTCTTACTGGATTATTGGCAACCTTCTTTCCAAAGTTAACTAAAGCTTTACCAACACTTTTAAAGAAATCTTTCAATCCCTCAGCTTCTTTTGTTGCATCACTAATAGTCATTGACTTTTTTTTCTTACACTCAACACAATTACCCCTTAACATTTTAGTACCTTTTGAAGTAATAGGTCCACTTATATTATTAGTACCACTATAATGTCTGTCACCAACACACTATGAATTAGTTTTAAATTTCTGTAAAAGACTCATTTCTATATATAAAAAATAGTGGAAGTTAAAAAGTACAACTCTATTGTTGTTATTAAGCCAACGTCTAATGGTTCCACCCAAGAGCAAAGCTCGAAGCTTAAGGTTAGGCCCAAGGCTAAGATTAAACTTGAAGCTGGAGGCTTATCTCTAGAGATTTAAAAAAAAGAAACTAGATATTATTTATGCTAGGAGTTTTGTTAAGACAAGTAAGAAATAGTTATAATTATAATTATCTACGAAGTAGCTTTGCTAATCAAGATCTGCTTCGCACTTGTTCCACCATAACTATGACCATAACAATGAGTAAAACTATAGTTATGATATAATATCAACCATCGTATTACCATCACTATTAATTAACACTAATAACCTTTCTAGTTAATACTAATGCATGACATATAACATCTGCAACTGCAACACTAAATTTAAAATTAAGTTGTATTGGTTGTGGACCTATATGATCACTTTGATATCTAGTATCGAATACATATATTCTATAACTACTTTTGAATGTTCTATGATTTATATACGGTTTTATTTTATGTGGTAACATATTATAATCTTTATAAAAGCTAACAATCTCTTTAAAAGCCTCATTATAATTATTAGTACCATAATTTATATTCATTCTATCCTCAGGATAAAACTCACTAGCAATCTTAAAATAACATTCAGTAACATTCAATACATCAAATGTACTTGCATCATGAGTTTGTTCATTAACATTTTTATTTTCAAAACTAACTATTATATATTGTGGTCTTTCCATACCACTTTCTAAAACCTAGATCAAACAAGAAGTTAGTAGCATTGGGAACATTCTTATAGAATGTCTTTCTTTCATTATAGCTAAAGTCTACATTATTCTTTTTATTTAAACCCTTTTGCACAATAATTCTATTATCATTACTAGGATCAATACCAGGCACACACCATGATATATCTCTAATTTCTGTACTACCATCATTAGCAACTGCACCAGGATTAGCATTAACTCTAAATAGAGCTCTATCATTATAATTTCTTTTTAATATTAATTTAAATTCTAAACCATATATAATCTTTTCTAAATCATTTACAAAACCAAATAGATCACTCATCTTAATCATCATATACATTTGACCTCGTTGTGCAGCAATATGGTCACCCTTAAGTTGACTATCTCTATTGCCCTGATTTCTAACAAAACCACTCTCATATTCATCACCAGTACTAGTTAATAACTTATACATCAATAGATTAGGATGACAATGATCTATATATTCAATAGTCCTACCACCACTAGTTTCAAGCTTAATTGAACTAAACAATGCCATCATACCATAATTAACTAATCTGATATTAGCATCATTAGCAATTACACCACCAGCATCATCTGATACAACAAACTCTATCTCTAGATAGGAATCACGCAAATTTAAGTGATTCTCTTCTCTATTGAGAATGATATTAATGTTAGTATTGATTGTATTCATTGTTGCCAGATTATTTGGTTTATATTTTATAATCTTACTTTTGTGTATATCATTATTATAACCATAAGTTGTATCCAAATTAAAATCCATTTTTATTAGATAAAAAATGACAGACAATTTAATCTTAAGGGAAATAAAAAAAATACATGAAGCTTTAACTAAAACTAAGGAAGAGCATACACTTAACTTTAGAATGATAAAGCCAACAGAAAAGTTTAACTTTAGTGAACCTATAATTAACTCATCAAAATCAGGTTTAATTAGATTATCTGTTTATAATTCGGTGTTTAATGTGAATAGAAGGAACAATCAATTCATATATGATATCAAGCGTGAAACATGGTCAGATATCCGTATTTTAGCTATTATACCAGGAGCATATGAATTATTTGAAATAGCAGAATTAATAAAATAAGAAACTAATTGTAATGTTGTAATAGAATCTGATAAGAATACAATGAAAAGTTTAATGGAAGTAAAACAAGGTGCAATAAACTTTGACATAGAAAATTCAATAGCCCCATTACTGGGCTTTAGAAAAATAGTATATGAACAAGGTAAATATAAATCTCAGAAAATTGTTGATATTATGGGTTTTAGTACTATTAACATTCATTGTAATGTGATATCTGGTGGTAAAGATAATGGGAATAACACAGACATACTATATACTTTTACTCTAACAGAACCACCAGGCTATCTAATAAATATTATAGCAACTAATATCTTTTATCAAAAAATAACTAAAGATAGAATAGAATATATAGAAATTCATATTAAAGATGAGCATGGAAGACCTATAGACTTCAATGGTGATTTATTAAGTTTTACTTTACATTTGTGTTAACAACTTCGTTGATCTAGTGTAACTAGCTGGGCGAAGCCCCATCAGTGAATCTGCTTCGCAGATCTGGTGTAACCAGCAACAACTTCGTTGATCTGACGTAGTCAGCTGACCAAAGGTCCATCTGTGTTAACACTGCAACTTCGTTGATCTGGTGTAGATATAAACTTAAACTTAAACTAAACTACAAAACTCTCAGATCCCAATTAATTCTTAGTTTACCATTAATATTTTTATTTTTAGTTATATCAATGACAATATAATTATAAGGCTCTTTCCATGCCTTATTACATATATTAGCAAAATCATTACAACTAAATTCAACATTATTAAAGAAATCTTGATATATAGATATGAGGACTTTACCTCTTTGTTCAAATAAAATAAATAGATTACAATTCTCTCTAACACTCTGCCTATCCAGAGAGAACAGGTTTCGATTAAGATATATCATATTGCAATTATTATGTCTACCTCTACAAAAGTATTCATTAATAACTGGTTCTTTGTCTCTAACATCATCGAATATCATTAGTTTCTTTAAGTCTTTGGGTAGTTTATCAGGAGATGGTAAATCTTTTATATCTTTAATAAATTCTATAATTGCTTTTGGGTTTATTCTTTCTAATCCATTGTATTGATCACCAGTAGGTCCAATGATGTATAACTTATCAAAATATATACTAGCTAGAATTAGTTTTTTTAATAAGAATGTCTTACCACATTCACTAGGACCAGATATTATACATCTAAAGTTATCTGGGAATGTGGCTTCAGTAATTATATCATCATCATTTGAGCATGATTGTAGATCTTCATTTATATTTACAGAGACATTGTTACTAAGACATTCTTTGTTGTTAGGTTTACCCTTTTGATAGGACTTCGTCCATCCGGGAACCGGTTCCACCGATGTTTCACCATGTTTTTCATCAAATTGATATATAACATTATCATTAACATTATCTTTATCATTAACATTATCATTAACATCATCATTATCATTATCATTAACTTTATCATTATCATTAACATTATCATTAACATTATCTTTATCCTTAACATTACCATTATCATTAACATTATCATTATTATTATCATTATCATTGACATTATTAGCAAAGCTACTTCGTAGATCATTATCATTATCATTAACATTAACATTAACATTAACATTAACATTAACATTAACATTATCATTAACATTATCATTATCATTAACATTATCATTAACATTACAATCTGAACAAAAACACTCTTTATATATTCCCGGATATTTACATTGATTAACTAGAATATTTACAACACTTTTAATTCTAAATCCTCTATAAATGAGATAGATCATATATAAACAATAAGCCGCAAAATAAGATTCATCATATTGTCGTATTCTCTCATTAGAGCCTAGATCAACATATTCTTCTAAAAATAATGGTGGGGTTTCTACACCAAAACTATCAAAGTAATACAGAGGACCACCTTCTCTTCTTATAACTAAAACCCAATGTGTATCATCAGTTGGATGTAGATTGGCAATAATGTTGAAGTTAGGTTCACGGATACTATCTGGAGTCCCATCTATCATTAATATTTCAATTGGTGTTAGACTTATATCTTTTCCTATATCTTTTATTCTGATATCGCTCATAGCTTTATTATCAATATTGAATTTATTATTGAATTCCTCAAAAATTAGGATAAGCATTTTTATATAATAAAATTAATAAATCTAAGTCTAAGTCTAAATCAAGTCTATATTTTATATATAAAAATGGATAAAGGTGGTATACTTTTTTTCTTATTATTATAATTGGAATTTCTTATATAATTTATGATTCAATACCGATTAAATACACAAAACTAGAAGGAAGCTTTGGTGGATTTATCAATAGGAGTCTAGTTAGATTTGAATATGAAAAGTCACCATTACATACTATTGTTTATGGTGGAATTGGTAAAGGGAAAACATATTTTATTAGAGAATACTTAAAGTTATATTCAGTCCAAAATCAAGACCAAAACCAAAACCAAAACCAAGACCAAAACCAAAAACAAGCTAAAAATATAGTTATAGTGTGTAAAGATGACAGAGACTGGATAGATCCTGAATCTAATAAATTTTATACTGGGTTTAATAAATGTGATATAAATATGATCACAAAAAATAATATGCATAAATTTCAAAATTGTGTAATAGTACTTGATGATATGGGTGATAGGTTAAATAAGGATATAGCTTATTGTTTTACTGAAGGTAGACATTTTAATATTCAAATGATTGTAATGTGTAATAAACCAGCTCAAATAATTAATACAGCAAGAATGAGTTGTGATACTATTTATTTAACAACTTATAATGGACCTGATCTATTTAAAAACTTCAATGAGATATATAAATGTGAACATGACTTCAGTAAAATAATTAGTGAGTTAAATAGTAACCATTATAATCATACAGATGGAATGTCAGATGAACTTCGTTATGGTATGATTAAATATAATAAGAAGGAAAATACTTTTACTATTATTAATAGTAATAGAACAATGATATATGATTCAAGAGTTGGTTTCCTTGATTTCAAAGCTCTTAGTTTAAAAGATGAATTAGAAAAAAAAGACATAAATAAACTTACAGCATATATAAAACCACTCATGATAAATGCAACAGATAGAAATGTTATTAATCACGATAATTATATATTCTATTTCATTAAACTTCTTAAATTAAATAATATTGAAATACAGAATGATGTTTTAACTAAAGAAATGATTATGGGAAAAGTATAAAAAGTTTATCAACTATTGGTGGAATTATAAGCTCAGGTTTAATTATATTTAGTTATATTTATCCTGATATAATATCAAGAAATTCTGGGAGTGTAGCAATTGGAGCAAGCACAATGTTGAGTAGAGTAAATACATTGGTTAATGTTGGATATGGAGAAGAGTTGGATAATGATCTGCGAAGTAGCTTTGGTGATAGTGAAACATGGGCAAAGCCTAATCTACGAAGTAGCTTTGCTAATAGTGAAACATGGGCAAAGCTCAATCTGCGAAGCAGTTTCACTGATCTACGAAATACAATACAAGAAGAAAAGAAGAATATATAAATGAAGAGATGGGAATTTTGAATAGAAAGGGAGGAAAGTTTTTAACCAGACTATATAGAAATAATGAAGAATTTAGAGAAGAAATTATAAATTTTGTTAGAGATAAAAAGAATTAGACCTTGAATTGATTTTAGATAAGAGATGTAAAACTAATACACTCAATACGTTAGGAAAAAAATATTTAGCAGAGTGTATCACATCTAAACATAATACTAAATATTTAATTGAAATCATGGTTAAATATTACCCCGCGAAATGATTAGGTAAATATTAAAGTTTACCCTATTATAAATGCTTTTAAAATGTTTAGAGTGTAACTATAAATATAAAAAAATTGCTGTTTTAAAATATCATTATGAATCATGTCATAAAGATAAAACTGATAAATGTATGTGTGGTAATATAATACTAAGTGGTATTTGTGCTAATAATTTTTCTCCATGGGGTTGTTCTTTAAAAAATGAATCTAGTTCTAGTTCTAGTCCTAGCTCTAGTTCTAGTTCTGGTTCTGGTTCTAGTTCTATCTATAAAAAATTGCTGTTTTAAAATATCATTATGAATCATGTCATAAAGATAAAACTGATAAATGTATGTGTGGTAATATAATACTAAGTGGTATTTGTGCTAATAATTTTTCTCCATGGGGTTGTTCTTTAAAAAATGAATCTAGTTCTAGTTCTAGTTCTAGCTCCAGCTCTAGTTCTAGTTCTGGTTCTGGTTCTAGTTCTATCTATGACTCTAACTCTAACTCAGATCCTAACCCTAACCCTAACCTTAACCCTAACCCTAACCCTAACTTTAACCCAGAAGTCTTAATTAGAAGTTGAAATGTAATTATGTAAAACCACTAACTGATTTTGATGAGAGTAAGTATACATGTAGAAGTTGCACTTCAACTAAATTTAATTGTCCATATTGTGCTTCTGTTGTGAGATATGATGGGATACGGACTCATGTAAAGAAACAACATCCAGTTGTAGAATTAACTAGAGGATTTAGTAGAAGCTTATTAGATAAAAGACAAAGTCCTAGAGCTGTAAGTCCTTTAGTTATTGTC
Source organism: Convolutriloba macropyga (assembly GCF_964194025.1). Classification (NCBI taxonomy): domain Eukaryota; kingdom Metazoa; phylum Xenacoelomorpha; order Acoela; family Convolutidae; genus Convolutriloba; species Convolutriloba macropyga. Next base: position 14,879,570 of record NC_134478.1, on the reverse strand, counting down.
CAAACAGAGGAAAGTTGTTCGTGTAAATATTATAATAAGTATAAAAAATGAAAAAGAGGGATTCACTCTTTAAGAGCGAAAAAGAGCGATCTTTCTACTGGGGATCACCCCGAATAAGAGTGAATCGCTATTAAAGAGTGAAATGTAAATTTTGCATTGATTTTTTGTTTCATTTTTTTTATTTTAAATGATTTCTGATTGATTTTTGATCGAATATAGAGAGAATGTATAGTAGTAGATAAAACAAGGAAACCAACAAGCAGTAAAATTAGGTCCTATTCGACATGCGCGATTAGCGTTAGGAGAAAGGGTCAAATTTTACTGGTGGTTGGTTTCCTTGTTTTATCTACTCCTTGTTTTATCAATTGAATTTCAATTCAAAACTTTACATTTGAAGTTTCAATATATGGATATTGTTTTCTCAGAAATCGGGTGTTATCGTTAAAAAATGATGAGAACATTAATTTAACCGATTGTAGTTACATACATATATGTGCAATGGGCATCTACTGTATAAAGAGATTATAATAATATTTGCTCTCGAATAAAATTTGATGCCATTACTGTAAACGTGTGTCTTTTTTACGCAAAATTTTTGCTTGACTTTTTTGCGTCTTGTCCTGGAATTATTTATCATTCGCTTGAGTGATTTGACTCCTCGGGTAATGTGCCTCCTCCTATAGCAAAATGAACATCTCACCTGACGTTTGAGAGCAATTTCTCCGATGTTAGTACTTATCCCGCAGCTGGTATCAGCAGCTTCAATGCTTACAGAACTTATTCAGGGTACATAGCCAAACGAGTCCATGACACAAATAAAACGACCAATGTGTCTGATACGCCTGTAAGCAACCAACGTCGGTATAATCGCTCCATTTAGAACCGATTTTGGTCCTGATCGTCGATTGAAGAGTCTTCTGATATTCATCGTTTTCGAATTGTGGCTGAAAGTATTGCAAACGTTTTCTTTGGTCACAACAAATGTTTCATCAAACAGTCATTTTTGTTAACTAGATATTATTTTCTTTGATAGCGCAGCCCTGAACTTTTTAAAACAAACATATTTAGAACTTTAGTGAGATTTTTTAGGGCAACCGTTATAAAGCAGAGGAAAGTGATGAGAAAATTCTGCCCGTTTTCGCTTTTTATTCAAAGTACACTGATTTTTCATATTTGTATAGTACATTTTCGCTCTCATTTTTTGTTTCTCTTCAATCTACGTTGATCAAAAATTACATAAAGTTATTTACACTGTCTGGCATTAAAATTTATCATTAAAAAATTAGAATTTTTCGTCAAAATTTTTATCCAACTCCAACCGATTTTCAGAGGATTGTTTAGGACAAAATTAGGAAGACTTTACACAGTTTCATTGATTTAAGTATTAGCTCTCCAAAGTTTTTGAATATGAGGTCCGTCGATATTTTCCCCATCTCAGGCTATTCATTAAGTAAAAATTAACCAAATATTTATGCCAATTAAATCAGTGTAATATTAAAACTAAATTTGCGAATTAGTTTGCAAACTTATCAATTGAATTTCAATTCAAAACTTTACATTTGAATTTTCAATATATGGCTATTTTTTTCTCAGACATCGGGTATTATCGTTAAAAAATGTTGAGAACATTAATTTAACCGATTGTAGTTACATACATATATGTGCAATGGGCATCTGCTTTATAAAGTGATTATAATAATATTTGTTCTCGAATAAAATTTGATACAATTACTGTAAACGTATGTCTCTTTTATGCAAGATTTTTGCTTTACTTTTTTGCGTTTTGTCCTAGAATTTTGAATCACTTTTGACAACACTTATTTTTTGTTTAAAAATACCTAACAACATCATGTTTTTGCTCGCATTTAGTCTTTTCTTTGTACTGATGTCACTTAGACTCGCTAATGACGAGTCTCATTGTCGATCTATTGAAACATAAACTCACTTTATTTTTTGATTTCGCATACAAGCGTTCCTTGAACCTCACGCCATTTATTTTCAAAAAAATAGCTAAGTTTCGCAGTGCACACTCTTGTCTCAATTAGTCTCAGTAGTCACAAGGGTAATGATTTTTCTGGTTAATGAAAACTAAAAAGACGTTTCGTTTCAGCTAGTAGCTTGGATTTTCAGTCTTTCGACAATTTTTCAAGAAAAGTAGTTCTTAATTGAAATTTGACCAAGCTTGTCGGTCTATAGTTGTATTAAAGTCTCTTGACCTCTCTAATAACAATTTTTAATGTTTTTTAAGCGGAAGAGACTTACTCTAGTTAATGATCCCATATCTGTTTCATTTTAAAAACATAGCCTGCAGATTGCCGGAAAAGAGCCGCGATAGACGCTTGTGGTCATCCATGAATTGAAACAACTAAAGAAAAAAGATAGACAGTTTGACCACCAGTCCTTAAATAGACCTATTACCTTTTGGGTTAGATTCGAACTGCCAACTTTATGACAATTACGGTCTCTGAGTATAAAACCCTGAAGAATTTTTTCAAAATTTATATTCTAAATCAAAAACTTGAGACTAATACTCAAAAATTAGGGCATATAAGATTGGCGCTAATCAGATGCACATTTTTGATCTTTAACTAGCAAATGTTCCTAAAACTTTCATAATAAATGTAAATGTTCATAAAGTTCCATGAAAAGTTCATAGTAAATGTTCATAAACTCCTTAAGTGAGCTCAAAAGGCAGTTTTTAGGTGAGGTAAGTCACGCAATTGACCTAAAAGCAGAACAGATGACCTCACTCACACATATTTCAACTGCAAATCAGTACAATTAACTGAAATTGAATGGATCAATTGCAAGAAGTCAGGTCGCAAGAATCACCGTTAAAGACGGCGAATTAAAAAAACCATGATGTCCACAAAAATAGCCGCTATCGTTTTGCGGCTATTCAATAAAACTATTCGTGTTAATCTTTCTTAGCAAACACGTGGTTGCTGCTTTAATGTTAGAATGTATTTGAACTTTTTTATTTGCTTTCTATTGTTTGATAATTTCATCTTCTAAGAGTTCAAAACCTAATTAAGTTGGGTCCAGTTATTGTCTAGGAAGAGTGAAAATCGGAAGCTAATTACAATTCAAAGAATTTAAATTGTATTGGGGCGCTGTCTTTTTTTAAAGATCTTATCACCCATTTTCATGACTTTTGAAGTCAAATTGTACTGATTTTGTTCACGCTGAAACAGGAAGTGTAGCGAAAACGCGAGTAATTTTCCGGCGTGAAATTTTTTCGCTCTAATATTAAAGTACAGTGAGAAAACGATGTACAAACAAAAATTTGCTTTCCCGCTAGTGATTTTTTGTGCACATGCAGCAATTTCACTTTGCTTTTTACATTTTTTCGAGCGGATTTTTTGATGGTTTTCCAAACCCATTCATAGTTCATTCTAGACCTAGTTTTTTGTTTAAAAAATTTCATTTCTCGCTAGTGGTTTTTTGTGCACATGCTGCATTTTTAAATTGAATTGTTTTTTTATATATTTTTATAGAAATGGTTTTCCCAATGCACACAGTCCATTCTAGGTCTAATTTGTTGTTAAGTAATTGAGAATTCTTTGAATTGCACGTCAGGTCTTGTCCTGTTATACTGTTTTCATACACGGGTTTACTTCGGTCAAGCAGTTTAAACTCGGTTTTTAGATGTTGGTGCAAAGGCTGTTCATTCTTCTTAAGATGCTTATAGTTTAGGTATTAGTTTGTTACTTACCTTGAATTGTTAATCAGGACTAGCCATGAGTTTTCTATCAGATTTATCTAAAAGTTTTCTTGACGCGCAGCTCTTCTTTCACCGACCCAAAAACTAAAAGGTTGCCATAACTGCTTCTCCAGACTTCAAAACCACAATTGCATTTATGATGATCTCAGCTATCCGTTTGCGGTTAACAATTTTAATTCAGTTAGTAGTCAGCTAACGTTTTTTTACGAAACAGACAGTTGACTATGAAAGAGACGTTGTTTAGCTTCAAAAAATAAGTTTTTGGTTTAAATTTTGATGACAAGAGAAGCTTCGAACATTAAGTGCAGATGCACATTGCCGAGCTTCCTCTTTGACTCCCAGTATTCTTGAAACAAATTTAAACCTACACTTTTCTAATTCAATTTCGTATCTTCCCATCGTCGAAGACACTTCAGGTCCCTTTTCTCTGAAATATGTAATCAAGTTGCGCGCTATAATAAAAATCTCGGTTGTCATGATTTTCAGTGGTTGTTCTTTTGGTGATTTATGACAGGTCCATAGTCTGGCAGCACTACATCCAGTCTGGAGTCTGTCTGCAAAGTCCTGAACTCTCGTTAGATATTTTGGGTTCGGCGCAATCGTCAAACAACCAAAAAAATCAAAATTAGAGAAAATGAGCAAACAAAATGGTAATTATAATTTCATCATTGACTGAAGAAAACAACATTCATTTGACCTATAAGCGGCCTTTGATGCACGAGGATTGTTATAAGAGTGTGAATTCTCCGGTCATTTTTGTGATGTCACAATTGACCAGAACAGCAACAAAGGAAGATATCCATCGGAGAGATATTTCTTTGCCGGGATCGTGTCGCGAGATCACTTCTAGACCCTCATCTTGTTCGTTATCAGCTCACTTTTGCAGTAATTCATTTACAACTTGTGACATTGAATGATTCTCAAAACGGACTTTTGTTCAGTCGCCATGCCTCAACTCATTCATAATGACATGAATTGAATTTTCTATGAAGCACAGTAAAGCATATACAGCAGTCTCTAGCGATAAACTATTGCAAAGGCAGGCATTTTGAGAATTGGCAGTAAAAATTTCACTGACGGAAATAACGAAACAAGAAACAGAACTTATATTAAAGTCCGTATATTAAAATTTTGCTCAAACTTTTGGGTTGAATCCTTCTAAAGATTGACCAATTCTTGAGAATTGTTTGCGAAAATAAAAGAGTAAGTGACTGATTTTTGTCTATAACTTTTCACTCTATTTTCTGAATCGTATCAATGTCTTATTTTTAGACAAGTCGCTGGTTAAATCCAGGCTTCAAATTTCTTATTTTCTTGAATTACATTGCAATATCGGCTCATGAAAAAAAGCCAACGACAAAAAAGGGGCAAAAACAGCTGAGAGAAAAGGTGTTATCTCAACAGTTATTCTTTCATGCTTGATTTGAATACTGTCTGTTTCCAAAGTATACTTATCAAACAAGGTCTCTTTCCATGGGCTCTTAGCACAGAGTTTTAGCACATACAAATCACAAAAAAAACTGATGTCAACGGAGTTTGGAAAAGAGTAAACTGATCGAGAAAATAACTTTGCACAAAGCAATCAAATAAAACTTTGGACAATTTACCTAAACGTGTCAAGCAGAGCAAAAAAATGGAACCCAGGCACCACTTCAATTTGATTAACAGTCCATTTTAGTCGCTGCTCATGAACACATCATTCAAACTGAATCACAAGGTTTTAAAAATCAAGTACTAAAGAACGAGAAAAATGAACAGAATTCCTTTGTTTCGCAATTTTTGCAATGATTGGTGTTATTATGATTTGGTGTTACGTTTAAGAACAGAAATCATTGTATACTATGAATACATGAGTGCAATTTTCTCAGCAATCAAGCAAAGTTTCATCTTATTGTTCCGACCCACTTGTGGGCGCAGGAACTATATACTAAAATGGGTTTTATTGTTCAAACAATTTTGGCCGATCGATATATTCATCGTAGAGAGTTGAGACTGGTATCATTAGAAAGCTGGTCCATCGCAGAATATGCAATTAAAGGATTTCTAGTTTCGTTTTTTACAGGAGTTAACGAGGTTAAAACTTTTTGAGAAAAGTAGAGTGGATTCCGTTGTTTTTATTCACATTTTACGTATTTTTTGACCAAATCAAAAAAGGATCCAAGTAAGCTTGGTTTCAAACTTTGTTTAAATTTGCAGGAAGTAGAGACCTAACCTCTGCTGCCACAATCTTTGATAAATCCAAAAAAGATAGCTGTACATTTGCTTCCTAAAGGAGTATTCCGGAATTAAATTTCTGCCGGTTTTTCAAAAAACAAACCTAATATGTTTACAAAATAGATTATTTATGGTTTACTGAAATATTTTATTTGCTTATTGATCTATTTTTCAAACAAACGGAAAAATTAAATGTTTTTTTTTGTTGGAAGCTCAGAAAAATCCGGGCTAGGTTTTAACTCATTATGAATTCTTTACAATCAAAAATTATTCGGATATTAGTACGCGGTCTTTATCAAAAAATTTTTGCAGTTTTTTCATGTTGACTACTGACCAGAATTATTTCAAGTCACGGCCCAATCAATGACAAATCCTGTTTACAACAAAAAAGGCCATATGAAAACATAGTTTGTCTTCAGAGAAAAGCTCAGTTTTTATGGCTTTGACGATGTATTTTCAAAACCTTCAAAAAATTCTTTTAAGGGAATTCATTTGTCATTCCTTTTAGAGCCTCATGACTAAGTTTTATTAATTAAAAATTCAATTGGGTTCATAAGGGGCTGCAGGTGTGTCTGTACAATGCCATCATTTGTTATCTAATGCATCGCATGACTTTGAATATATTTTTTGAAACTGTTCGTGAACTTATGAAATTTGTCATTTTTTAATCTTAATTCTCTCCACATGTAGCTTAGTCTCAGGTTGTAGAGGGCAAAAATTAATCCAAGTGAAGGAAAAAAACTCTATAGTGGTTTTATTTTCATATTCTTTTTTGGTTTTCATTAGAAATTTCTGAAAATTTTTGAGTCTTTACATACTTTTCTGTATTTGAGGTAGTAAATTATTCCCTCTTCAACTAATCGTATTAAGTATAGCTCCACGGGCCATTGAAAGAATGCTCCGAATGAACAATTTTGCTGACTTCCATGACTAGCTGATAGTTTTAACAACTTCGAAGCCATTCTCTCACAAAACCTATTGCATTTTTGTCTTTGCCTGTAATTGTGGTTTTTTTTTAGTTTTCGTACGGCAAACTCCTGACAATCATAAGGCAAATTTTCTTCAACAGATGTCTAAATGAATCCAATTACTGATTTCGGATAAGAGCTATAAGTTTTTGTTCATTTTTTTACTCAATTTTTGTTCATTTTTTTAACGAAAACGTTTTTGTTATCCCCACTTTTTGTTCTCTTTGTCGTCAACAAGTTACTAAGTCTTATTATGACAGAACTCATCAATTTTCTCTTGCTCTAAAAGAAAATTTTTAGCTGTGGGTTATGTTCTGACAATTGTCTATAGAGCTAAGAAACGTGTTTTCAGAAGAATTTCGTGAATTTTCGATACTGGTCAATATTTGTGGTTCCTTTTGTCGTCTTTTCCACAAAACCCTTTACCTAGAAGATCCAGTTAAATCAAAAGGCAACAAAACAAATCAGTTAATCGCTTTCGTCAGTGTAAAATTTTTGATGGTTTTCAATGTATTATATATAATGCCTTGAACGCTGTGGCTCCGATAAATTGTTTGTGAAATTTTGAGTTCTGTCCGCAATTGCTGTTTTTTTTGTCCTCCTATGATTTGGTCTCAATAATAACAAGCACAACTGGAGTCCTGTTGCAGTCGCAATTTGATCTGTTGTACTAAGTTGACAGCTTATGGTTTGTTTGAACTTTTAAAAATATTTCTTTTAAAAAACCAGTGGATTTTTGAACTTTGCAACTTTTACATCATTTTCAATTTTGTGGCTTGCTCTCTGTAACTTTGTGGCTTGCTCTCTGTAACTACAAGTCGTATCCTTTTTCCAGTGAACGAAGATCCAATTTTTATAATAGTTATATTTTGAACGAATGGTTTCTTGGATTTGAATGGCCTGTGGTTTCAACGGTTGCTGCACCGCCTTCTTGTTAAATTCAATTGTTTTTTCTTTCGTTTTTGCTGTTATTTTTGCAGTTGTCCGACATATTACGGATAACAAAATGTCTCAATTGCTTTCTATGACTTATAAAATAGCCTTCCCAATGAGCCGAGTTGATACGAAGTGGTTTCACGGTTTTTTGAAATTTGTCCTTTTCGCTCTTCCTTGTCGGCCTGTCACCGAGTCGCATTATTGAGAGGTCTTATATATAATTCAATGAACATCTAATGAAGTACACGTTGATTTGCGTAGATCGGGTTTTATCGAATTCCTTTTCATTTTGCTATTTTGTTTTTTAAACATAGCCATCGAGTTTTGGTCGTAATTACTGTTTGCTGTTATTTGTTTTTGTGCGCGTCTTGTCCCGTACTCTCATTGATGGCAAGTCTCATCGGCTCTCTAATCCAGCATTTTTTCATTTAATTATTTGTTGAAAGATATGTTTTTTTCGAACCTTTATTTCTTTTCCTCATTTGGTAGACTATGAAATCAAAACGTGGACGGGCGGGTTCGGAACATCATGTGCAAACGCACATTACAAAGCCTCCTCGTTAAGCCTATTAAATTGAAATTGGAAGAAAACTATCTAAAAGCTGATGTTAACAAAAACATCAGTTGAGATAAGCTTGACCTGTAAAAATAGATGATTTAATTGTGGTTTACTGAAATATTTTATTTGCTTATTGATCTGTCTTTCAAACATATGGAAAATTAAATGTTTTTTTGTTGGAAGCAGAGAAGAATCCGGGCTAGTTCTTAACTCATTATGGATTCTAGACAATCAAAAATTAATCGGATATTAGTGCGCGCTCTATCAAAAAATTTTTGCAATTTTGTTTTTCATATGTTGATTACTGACAAGAATTATTTCAAGTCACGGCCTAATCAATGACAAATCCTATTTACAACAAAAAAAGCCATATGAAAACATAGTTTGTCTTCAGTGAAAAGCTCAGTTTTTATGGCTTTGACGATGTATTTTCAAAACCTTCATAAATTCTTTAAAAGGAATTCATTTTTCATTCCTTTTAGAGCCTCATGAATATGTTTAATTAATTAAAGATTCAAATGGGTTCATATAGGGCTGCAGGTGTGTCTCTACAATGCCATCATTTGTTATCTAATGCATCGCATGACTTTGAATCTATATTTTTTGAAACTGTTTGTGAACTTATGAAATTTGTCATTTTTTAATATTATTTCTCTCCACGTGTAGCCTAGTCTCAGGTTGTAGAGGGCAAAAATTAATCCAAGTGAAGGAAAAAACACTCTTTATAGTGGTTTTATATTCAATTTTTTTTGGTTTTCATACGAAATTTCAGAAATTTTGTGAGTTTTTACATACTTTCCTGTATTTGAGGTAGTAAATTATTCCCTCTTCAACCAATCGTATTAAGCATAGCTCCACTTTCCATTGAAAGAATGCTCAAAATGGACAAATTTGCTGACTTCCAAGACTAGCTGATAGTTTTAACAACTGCGAAGCCATTCTCTCACAAAACTTATTGCATTTTTGTCTTTGCCTGTAATTGTGGTTATTTTCGTTTTGTGGTTTGTTTTGTTCTGTAATTGTGGTTTTTCCTGTCAATCATCCAGGCAAAATTTCTTCTATAGATGTCTAAATGAATCCATTTACTGATTTCGGATAAGAGCTATAAGTTTTAGACTCAATTATTGTTCAGTTTTAAAGACTTTCAATTTTTTTAACGAAAACATTTTTGTTATCCCCATTTTTTGTTCGCTTTGTTGTCAACAAATAACTAAGGCTTATTATGGCAGAACTCATCAATATTCTGTTGCTCTAAACATAATTTTTGCTGTTGGTTATGTTCTGACAGTTGTCTATAGAGCTAAGAAACGTGTTCTCAAAAGAATTTCGTGATTTTCGATACTGGTCAATATTTGTGGTTCTTTTTGTCGTCTTTTCCACAAAACCCTTTACCTAGAATATCCAGGTTAATCGCTTTCGTCAGTTTGATGGTTTTTCATGTATTATATATAAGGCCTTAAACGCTGTGGCTCCGATAAATTTTGAGTTCTGTCCGCAATTGCTGTTTTTTTGTCCTCCTATGATTTGGTCTCAATAATAACAAGCACAACTGGAGTCCTGTTGCAGTCGCAATTTGAAATGTTGTACTAAGTTGACAGCTTATGGTTTGTTTGAACTTTTAAAAATATTTCTTTTAAAAAACCAGTGGATTTTTGAACTTTGCAACTTTTACATTATTTTCAATTTTGTGGCTTGCTCTCTGTAACTTTGTGGCTTGCTCTCTGTAACGACAGGTCGTATCCTTTTTCCAGTGAACGAAGATCCAATTTTTATAATAGTTATATTTTGAACTAATGGTTTCTTGGATTTGAATGGCCTGTGGTTTCAACGGTTGCTGCACCGCGTTCTTGTTAAATTCAATTGTTTTTTCTTTCGTTTTTGCTGTTATTTTTGCAGTTGTCCGACATATTACGGATAACAAAAAGTCTCAATTGCTTTCTATGACTTATAAAATAGCCTTCCCAATGAGCCGAGTTGATACGAAGTGGTTTCACGGATTTTTGAAATTTGTCCTTTTTGCTCTTCCTTGTCGGCCTGTCACCGAGTCGCACTATTGAGAGGTCTTATATATAATCCAATGAACATCTAATGAAGTACAGGTTGATTTGCGTAGATCGGGTTTTATCGAATTCCTTTTCATTTTGTTATTTTCTGTTTTTTAAATATAGCCATCGAGTTTTGGTCGTAATTACTGTTTGCTGTTATTTGTTTTTGTGCGCGTCTTGTCCCGTACTCTCATTGATGGCAAGTCTCATCGGCTCTCTAATCCAGCATTTTTTCATTTAATTATTTGTTGAAAGATATGTTTTTTTCGAACCTTTTTTTCTTTTCCTCATTTGGTAGACTATGAAATCAAAACGTGGACGGGCGGGTTCGGAACATCATGTGCAAACGCACATTACAAAGCCTCCTCGTTAAGCCTATAAAATTGAAATTGGAAGAAAACTATCTAAAAGCTGATGTTAACAAAAACATCAGTTGAGATGAGCTTGACCTGTAAAAATAGCAATACAACAGGATCAATGGAACACCCTGAACCCAGAAACATTAGTACCCTCCTTGCGACAGTCCTTAATAGTTTGCTATTTCCGCAGAAAATGGCAATGTAGGCTAAAATTATCGTATTTTTGCCAAATACCATAGAAGTTATGACTGATAAAAAAGAGAAAATTAAGTGAACAAAACTATACAAAAACTAGACAAATATCAAAATTTCCAACAAAAACATTGAAAGTTAATGAAAAGAAAAAAATCTCAATGACTTCTCAAAAACGACAACATTAAATTGAAACAATCTTCAGTCAATGTGCTTTCTATTGATAACGCTCATATTTTAACTGCAACTAAAGACATTTTTGTTTTAGCTGTGAACCTCGGATGGAGTTTACCTACTTTACTTTGGGGTTTATGGTAAATTACCATTGCGTGTTAACCCAATTTAATAGTTAGGCAAGTCCATTATTGTAGAAGGTCAATGGAGTAAGTAAAAATTTTTCTTTAAAGACGATTAGAAGTTCTGTAATATAGTGTCAAAAAATTCATTTTTACTTTGCAAAACTGTAGGGTGTTTACTCACTGTTGACGTTCAGTTTATATAGCGGGTGGTTTCTGTTTAAATTGAAAAAAAAACATCACTTTCTATGTATTGTTCTATCGATTTACTAGCCGGTCACCACGAGGGATAGAAAGAATCAATCTGTAAATTTCAGCCTATCAGATTTTGTCAGGGAGCTTCACGACAGCTGTTTCACTTTTGAAATCAATTGTCCAGAAAAAAATATTTCAAAAAAGTCCAAATACTCAGTAGTTGTCTAATATCAGCGAATTTTTGCATGGGCGATAACTTAACAGAGTTAAATGGATCAAACAAAAATAAAAATAGATGCCAGGCACAAATATGTCACAAAATAGCTTGCCAACCATCAAATATAGCCCCCCCCCCCCCAATGATTTTACTGCAAAACAACTTTGAAGTTTTTTAAAGCAACTGACCATTAGCCGGCATGATTTAGTTCCAAAAGAAGTGGCAGCTATACTTTTAAAACACAGCAGTTTGAATATTCCAATTAAAATAATGTTGACTTTGGGTAGAACAGAATATAGTTATTTATCCAATACATACAAATGAAAACTTTCAAAACACAAATATAAATGTAGCTTAATACTAATTTGAAAATAGATACATGAAATTCATGATTACGAATTTGAATAAATTATCAAGAGAACTCGCACTTATGTCCACACGATGGCACTAAACAGACGGAGTTGTCTCTGAAGTAGGCCTCCATATGATGCAAATGACCTCCGTGGCCACAACCTTGACACCAAGCAAACAAACTTTTCACAGGCTGCTTACAATATGTACACTTAGCACATTTCAGACACTTTGAGCAACGCCTGTTGATAAAAGAGGATTTGCAACATGTTGAGCGCAGCTTCATCTGAGTATTCGAATGTCTGTCTATAATTCGATCAATGCAAACATCACAGCCTGATTTGCATTTTTCATCGCAGTGCTTTTTCAAATGAACTCTTTCAAATTTACCAATTTTGTCTCTAAGACTTGTAATTGGAAATCGCACACTGACATCGCACGCCTCCACATAGAGGCCTTGACAGCTGAGAAGGTTGTGATAAGAGAGAAGCCAATCCTTGAAGGACAGCAACATTTCTCCTTCACCAAAAACATCTGAACTGCTGCAGTCGGGAAACTTCAGTTCATTCTGTAGAATTATCAAAGCGCTCACGGCGAATTGCAACTGACCAAGACGCTCAATCATATCTTTCAAAAGCGAAAAAAGAAATTTCATTGAAAACTTTTGTCCCAAAAACGGAACCGCAAATGGCACCAGAGAATTGCTTTGAGTCCCATTTTGACTGTTCTCAGCTCTGACAGTTATAGGGGCTGATTTTAACACGTGCACTAATTTAAGACGGCTGGTCGAATTCTGACCCTCGTCGTCATCTTCGTCCATTTCAGTTTGGGAGTCTTCGTCATGGCTGACAGTCAGCACGTTCTTTTCCTTCAATTCGTGCTGAGTGTTGTACGGTTCTTGCGCTATTGGGGAATTGACAACAACACTTTTTGTAGACTCTTTCTGTAGTTTCGAGACACCAAATTCTATCTCACTACTTTCAGTCGAGGTCTCACTGAAGTTATGCCACTCTGGAGGTTTAATATATACAGCTTGTTTAGTGTCGACTGGTCTCATTTTTTGTCCCTGAACATTTTTCTCAGTATTTGCAGAGGCATTTCTTGATTTTGAAATAGATCGCTGTGATTTAGGGAAAAGTTTAGCAAGTAGCTTCCATGTTTCTGCAACATTGTGTAAACTACACGACTTGGCAACTTGAGAGTTCAATTCACAAGATACTACGGGCTCATTTTGATTCAAGGCGTAATTCTGGAGACAAAATTCAAACGGGTTAGTTGTTTCCCTTTGAGCATTGATCCTAACATCGAGTATTACAGAATTCGCACTCAAATATTTCTTACTGCTCACTTCTACATCGCATAAACTTTCAAAAGAAGTAAACTTGACATTATTTGGCACCGTGCATGTTTCAGGAATTACTGCGTTATCAAAGCTGTGATGTCGTAAAGTTTTATCGCCACCAATGGACAGAAAAGCATCAACATTTTTGTCATAGAAGCAAAATTTGGAGACTTTACGAGAATGTCCGCCAAATGAATGACTGGGAAGGTACGGGCGATTAATATTCCAGCATAAAATATTCTGATCAAAAGTACTGGCAGCAGAAACAATGTGTTCATTAGATGAGGGGCGCCATTTTATACAATCGACAGGCAAGAAAAATTTGATAGAATGCTGTGAATGCCTTGATTCGGTAATGTTCCACACTTTAATATAGCAATCTCGACCTCCAGACGCCAATGTATCTCTTTTACTAGGATGCCAATCGCAGCAAAAAACGGGCCCACGGTGCCCAACAAATTGGTCAGTTTTCATTGGGTTTGCAGAGCTACTTTGAATTGCTAAGTCAATTACTTCTATCCAACTTTCCATGCACGCTGCGAACACAGTGTTCTTATGCGGATTCCAACTGACTTTTTGCACGCTGTTTGGGTACTTATGTTTCATAAATGCATCTGACATTCTTATATCTAACAAGACAATTTCGTCACGAGCTGAAACCAGAAGTAAATTACTATCAGATGGATGGAAGCTAAGAGAGCTGACACTTCTCTCCACAATGTTGTCATAGTTTCTGATAGGTGCAAGCCTTCCAGGAGCGAAGCTCTTGATCTGCACATGAGTAGTGCTGGTTCCCAGAGCCAAAAGACTACTGTCAACCTTACTCCATGAAATATCTTGATATGTTATTCTCCTTTTCTGATCATAGGATGAGGACAATTGAAGCTTGAAAGATCCAGAACTGAAGTCGTACACATTTAATAAATTGTTTCCACACACAGCAACAGATGTTCCATTAGAAGAGTAATCGAGTGAAAATGGCTCTTTATCAATCAGTACCGACTTCATCACATCAGAATTAAAACTAGAAAGGCGTAACGTCACCAGTCTCCAACATTTGAGCGCATTTTGCAAAAAAACTTTGGGCTAAGTTAGAACAGTAAAGGGTACCGCTGTTCGAAATAGAGGAACGAAGAAGACGTCTTTTCTGATTTTGTGCCTGATCTGAATATTCCCATGTACGTATTTAAAGCATCATCAAAACACTAAAAAAGTTGCATATTGTTATTCATAATTATGCCCTTGTTATCACAGTGCAGCAGGCGAATAATTGCCTTGGCGGACATAAAACTCTTCAGTGTTGGACTGTTGAACAATAAAAGATCAAATGTCAATCATTTGAACTGTACACACAATATTAACTGCTTCACGAATACATATAGAAACCAGAGCAACCCTTATTCCAATTATAAGAAATATTTAACAAAAATATACTGGAACTACTTCTTCAAAAGTTATTCGGAAGTCAACTTATGTTCCTGGGCTTTCAACTGCAGCTGTGGACATTGTAACCCGGTGCAGAAGCTCAGCTCAGTCGTTATATGAAGGGTGCAAACCCATGTGGAAAGACCCACAGAAGCCTAAACTCTCTCTCTCTCTCTCTCTCTCTCTTATCTCCAAGGATTAATAAACGATCAATAAAAATTACCCAAATTAACATCCAAAAGCTCGTACGTTTCGCAATAACTAGTAGTTTTAGCCGATGATTCTGGATATCACTATACCCATGGGTGGTCTGCACCCTCATTGTCCACAAATTAATTTTTTCGAAGGATTGCAATTTCCACATCTACATACAATGCGCCATGTGCATTTGTCATTGACATTGACGTAGTTCGCAAATTAGTTCAAGTAAATTTTTGATGTAAAGGAAACCAATTTGTCAAATTAAAATTACTTCCAATATTTAAAACAAACGTTTTCGAACTTTACGTTCATCGTCAGGTTAAAACTGTTTTACAAATTGTTAAAAGATAAAATGAATATATATTTACATTTGTCTGAGACGACAATTAAAACAATTCAAGGAACTATTCAACAAAATCAATCGAAAATTTTTTCCGATATACAATATTTAGCCAATTTAGAAGTCATATTTACATCTGTTATCAATTTATTTAAAAACATTCCTATTCCGGATTTTTCGATTTTGGCCATGTTCTTGTGTTTTTAGGGTTATTCCGAATTTGCCCTAACCATAAGTATCCCTCTTGTGGAGGTTCTGCAAATTTCATTTTGTCATGCACAAAATGTTTTTTGCACTATTTATTCTCATCTAGTCAAAATTATGATATGAACTAAAATTTTAGCGTGAGTTCCCTCCCCCTATATTCATCGCGTGTGTTTAGTGCCGGCTTCAGCTTGCTGATTTATATATATATATATATATATATATATATATATATATATCTTTACAAAAATAAAAGACAGCAATAATAAAACCTTACAATAATAAAAGACAGCAGACCCGTGGTACAATATCAAAGACAGCAGACCCGTCTTTGATATTGTACTTTGGCAGAGTTCGCCTCTAGCTATTTTTAATTATGATGTTATGAAGTAATTTTGAACGATAGAAAAAGTGGTCATCTGGTGTTATCAGCCCTTTTTTTATTTTCAAGTCACCACGGTTCTGCTGTCTTTTATTATCGTAAAGTTCAGAATAACATTGTTTTTGCAGTGAACTTGCCCTTGATTCTTGACAAAACACCAACAAATTGTGCATATCTATTCAAAAGCACGAAGGTAGTAGCTCGACTTCCTATAGTCTATTAACATAACAATTTTTTGCAAAATCGATATTGTTGCCCTCATTTGTAGCCTTTAAACGTTTAGCATTTGACTTTGGTTTGGATTCCAGGCCTGGTAATCGTATGGAATAATTGGCAAAATGTAGCCTTTATACGGGTTTAGCTTGTTTGGTTTAGAGCATAAGTTCGACACATTCCATTTAAAAAGTTATAAAATTTTTGTGGCAAAGCAGGCTCGTTATTCACTGTTAACATTCCAAAATAATTTTAATGATTTCAAAACTCTCAAGCGTCTTTGGATTGCTAGAGAAATCAACATTTTTCTTACTAAATAACAATGCAAGTTTCCCTCGATATTTAGCAAGGTTCAAATTTTGGCACTATATTTCATGCGATTTGTTTTTTACCATTCGTCAAATTATAGATATACACACACATTTATATATATATATATATATATATATATATATATAAATGTGTGTGTGTGTATGCATATAAGATTTAAAAAAGGATTGTCAATTTAAAACTTTCTTACGAACGATTTCGAACTCTGAGTTCATCTTCAGGTTATAAACAATACAAAATGCTAAAATGAAAAGCCAGAAAGTAAAATGCAAATCACTAAAATCAACCATTCAAGAAAATTTAAAACGAATTTTTACATATCTACAATCGTATCTACAAAACAATTACATCTGAGTAAAAATACAATTTCGACTTGATATAGCAGATGTATATCGACATGTTTTTTTATTAAAAACCTACATATATTGCTTTAAACTTTTTTTGGTTTTGCTCAATTGTAAAGTTGAAATTTTCGTTTTTTAACGTGTCTTTCAAGTTGGATTTTTATTTCCAAACTAAGCTTTCAGTGTCAATTCTCGTGTTCGGTACTCGTCGCGCGTGTTGATGGCTGGTTTCAATGTTCTTATATAGAGCGCCTCTAGTGTCATTAACATAGACTGGTTGCTGCATTGGTGTAATATCTTCCACGGGAAAGCTGTTTTACCACCGTTGCACTCGATTGCATGTACTCCCATCGGTGAGTCCGCCTTGGCATGCTCTGCAAATTTTGTGGTATTATGTCGGCATGTCTGCACTACATAGATGGATTTGCATCCATTACAAGTGAGTTCATAAACCACGTGGGATTTGAGATCGCTAGCAAAGCTAGACTTGAGACAAGGTAAACAGCTCTTAAGTACCTAATTGGACCTGTACGCTTTGTGCGAATCACTAGGTTTTAATTAGGTAAGCTACAGGCAGCTCAACAATTGATTGTGTATTCTATTTTTTACCCATTGGATTCACAGTTGAGTATATGTTCTGAAACGCTAGGCTGCAGGCAGCTCTATTGTTAAG
This sequence comes from Convolutriloba macropyga, assembly GCF_964194025.1. Taxonomy (NCBI): domain Eukaryota; kingdom Metazoa; phylum Xenacoelomorpha; order Acoela; family Convolutidae; genus Convolutriloba; species Convolutriloba macropyga. The sequence continues at coordinate 14,862,060 of NC_134478.1, read as the reverse complement.
GTATATGCATGTCTCATTATGCTCAGACTTACAGCAGTGCGTGTCTGTATACTCAGAAAAGCAGCATTGAAAACTTCATCATTGCTTTATGCCGATGCAATGCTCAATCTGTCAGAAATAATTAGTCTGCAAATAACGTGACTCAGTGCTGAGTAAAATTGGATTATAAATACTCATTAATGAAATGCTATGATAGGTAACTCAGGGGTGGCACAGACCATTTTCCTCTAATTTTGTGTCCGTTATCTCAAAGATGTTGTGTCGTTCGTCCTTTTTTGAGTCTGTGTCCGACAATTCATTGACATCGCGTTATTCATTCTTGGCTGAGTGTGCGAGTTTATCATCACAACTGATGAAGTCTGGAAACCGTACGTTGGAAAATTGGTGTCCTGCCATGTTCTGAAGTTCCGGTGACACTGCTTGCACTTAAAGTGGCAAACAATTTGGAACTGTTCACACGGTAGAGAATTCTTACTTGCTGGATTCTTTATCTTACTTATGATATCTGCTCTTTCCAAAAGCCTTCCAATATTTATATTAGGTTATGACTACAATAACTAAAACAAATCACGCTCAATTGCTTGCTCCAACAAAATGTTAAGGGGTGAACACAAACCATTATTCTCTCGTTCCTCCAAAATTGAATCCGGAACCAAATATAATGCCACCGGTCGAACTAAAACAGCACAGAAGGAGCAAATACTTAGGCTACTACGGGGTAGAGACATTTTCCACATAAACACAGGTCCATCGCTCACACTCTTTTGCACAGCAGATGAGCCATATATTTATGAGCCAGAATATTTGTGTTCATGTCTGAAACCTCACAACTCCATTTCTATCATTAATGAAATTTGTAATAGCAATGTCTATTTTATATAGATTTTATAACTGTTTTCCAAGCATAGTTCAAGACGAAAGATAGCTTTCCATTATAAAATAGGAAAATACATTAGGGAAATGGAAGGAATTACTGAGTTTCTCCTCAACTGACTTTAACGGTAGCCTTCCTCCAAATTGTTGCTTGCGTGTTGAAATAACAAAAACATAAACCAGTAGAAAAGTTGGATCAATTATTATGTTAAAATTCAAAACGAAAAAATAGAGGGCTAAAACACAATATATCATAAAATTATCATATTATTGCTGTCTATACAAATTTCCTTGCTCGTGTTATTCGACTTTACCAGACGTGTGAAGCCGAAACTTTTAGCCTCGGTTTACGAGATTATAACTGTTTTATATAAAAATGCAGAGGATGCATAAACGCCATGAAAATTTTTCAAGTTTCCTTAATGCAGCTTATCACAATTAATCTATGGCGAGACAAAATATCACGGGACCGGCCCACGCTTTTGATGGAAGGAATCAAATGATTCAACGTTCAGTCATAAAAATGAACAATGAAATTGCAATAAGTAAAAGTAATATTGAACAAATAGTTGATAAGTAAAAGTAATTGAACAAATAGTATGGTTGAATTGCAAGTAAAACACTATAAGTGATCCGACTATACAACGTAAGGTTAATTTCCCAGATCAACAGTGTTTCCGCGGTGGAGGGGTATGATGTCAGCCCATCAGTCCATTGTTTGAGGATCGATTCCCGGTGGAGCGAAAAGTTTCTGCAAGTGTCCCCCCTGTATGTCACTCTAATTGCTATCATCCCCGGGGTGAGGTGGCCGAATTAAGATTCGACAATTTTTGTCTGGGGAGAACCCCCTCCCAGACGATAAAAGCATGATCTGGATTCAACTTTTGGGTCGCACTATTTCGAGTCATGATCTGAGATTAACGAATTATAGTCGCAAAAGCTTTGGCATGCGCGGCTTTATTCGAATTATAATTGGACTCAATCAAATCGTAGTCCCACTAAATTTTCCTAAATTGGTCTAATAAGGTTAATAAAACCGAAAAAAATTGAATCATAGTCTGATTTTTCCCTCTCATATTCGCATTATTCCAAAAAACGGGCCAGAATGATCAAAACACTGAAAGTCATAGTCTTATTATTTCCCTCTCATAGTCGCATTATTTCTAAGAACGGGCTAGAAAATTCACAATCATAGTTTGGTTTATTCGATCTCATACTCGCATAAAAACTTGCAAAAGGTGCCGGATCACAGTGTGGTCAGATCTCTCTTATAGTTTTTTTAAGAAGTTTTTTAAGAAGCCTAAAAATTTTGCCGAAGCAGGGCTTAAATATCGTTTGAAGAAAAGCTCATTTAGATAACTGAATTGATAAGCCACAGATTTTGGAAAATATGACAGTAAAGATTTCATTTACTTTTTCTAAATGCATGAAACTAAAAGAATGGCTCAATTCATCATAGGGTCGGTTTACTACTTTGCTTTAATAATGTCAGGTTTTGTATCAGTTTTGAGTTTGTTCTCTGTTGCAGCAATCATACCATTAACCGAGCATCCAGTTGCAAAACTGATTGGGCTGTCTCAGAGGCTACTATTGTTGTGATTGGGGCACGAAGTGTATCTTCTCCAGAATATGTCAACATTCACTTCAGAGATTGAAACTGTCCAGCTCTCCGTGTCGACTTTTAAGAAAAATGAAAGATATTTTGAAAACCTCAGGTCTGGAAAATTTTCACGGCACCATGAGATCTTCAAAGCACAAGGTAGACATCCTTAAAACCAATAATTAAAATTGAAAAAAGTTTTTATTTGCTCTTAGGTGAAAAACAGTTGGATTTTGAAAACGTTTTCAGCTCGAAGAATTTTCACGATGCCTAAAGGTTTTTTAAAACAATTGACGATAAAGTAAATTTTGTCAAAATAATCTGAGTGCATTGTCATAAAAATCTTAACACACGCACATAGGCATATGAATATATATATATATATATATATATATATATATATATATATATATATATATATGTATATATAAATTTATATATATATATATATATATATATATATATATATATATATATATGCGAACATATAAAGGCAAAATAAAGCATTCAATTTCCTCTCTCATCTTATAGGAAGATTCAAATTTTTAAGTCTTCTAAAAGTTTTAAAGTTTCCGATTCACGCAATTATTCATGCAAATATTGTTTGCTTGCCTTGTATGTTTCACCAACTGCGAGACTCTTCTTTTTCACCAGTAATACAGGTTTTTGCTCAGGGTTGCCTTCTTCGGGTTGCCTATTGTTTGCACTCAATAGCACTAGATAAAATATTGGTTATAAGAATTGCACTGAAAAAACGATAGCCAATGTTTATTGCATCGATCATCTGTTGTTTGCTTTCAAAAGATGGATATCTTGCAGAAATTCCCAAAATTAAAAATTCGTTTGTTTTTACGCAATGTCGGACATTTGCTGAAACTTGGCGACGGATTCTGTCATAGACGTTTATTATACGACGGCAAAATCAAGTTTATAACATTTTACGTTTAGTTTTTATTTGGTTAATCCATTTTTTTGGTTAATCCATAATAGAATTCATTGTACAATTTTGAACTTAGTATGAACATAATGTAGTCCTAATTCTCAATATTTAATGAGCATTCTGCTTTGGGACTGAACAACATGAAAAATTGTTGTTTGTCGGAATTTTAGGAAAACACCATAAGTAAAAAATGGATTTATCAAAATTATGGCTAAATAGTTAAGGAACATATTAATGACAACGCTTAATAAAATAAACACCAGAGGCATTTTACAGTTTGGTGCAAGTTTGTAACAGTTTAGCATTGGGGAGTTGGAACAAACTGTTTGATGTATGGATTGTGTGTATCAAATCAGTTGTTTGGTGGGTGGGTGTCCGGAAAACTAGCCGACGTGAATATTAGCCGAAAAAGTCAAAATTTGGCATAGTAGCAGAAATAATTGCATTAGATAATTGCTGTAAGCAAACATAAGTGGGACGCGCAATTATCTAACTCGCTTAAACATGAAAATAACGCATTTGGCCACCCGGACCGAACTACAAGTCTAAATCAGTACTAGGCAAGTCTAAATCCAAGTCTTATTTAGGTTTCCAGTACTGGGCAAGTCTAAATACAAGTCTTACAAGTCTGGCAAGTCATAACCAAGACTTGGATAACACTTGGAAGTTGATTCCCAAGTCAAAACCAACTTTTCAAAAATTTTCGAGTGAAATTTTCGAATTCGAAAAAATTTCGCAACGTGCCACGATTTTGGCATTACTTTTTGGCCACTTCCCCGGGGTGCTGGAAAATGATGCCGGGGGCATACCAAATTGATTATTGGGTGATTATTTTTCCTCGGAATTGTACATCACAAAAATTTGCAAAACTAAATAGTTCATTTAGAAATTTACTGAGCATCAACACTACCTATAAAAGCACACAGACGCTCCAGGTTACATTCGACCTAATATAGAAGTGTAACTCAGAAATAGCAGAAAAAATATTCTTTGTACCGAAATTAGATGAGCGTATGAAACGTGACGCATCAAAAGAAGGCTTAGGCTCATGTCTTGCACAGGGAACCCAACACCGTTGGGTGACCGGACAATAGATCGAAAGGACAACAGATCGAAAACAGAAGAATTGGGACAATAGATCGAAAATTAATCTCTATTCTTTTTGGTTGAAATTAAGCATTAATTGCGAGCTGCAATATAATTACCGCATTATGGCCATGCCTCGCTAGCCATGGCCATGCCTCAGCGGCCTGTGGGACTCGATATGAATCTATCGCAACCAACAAAATATCACGACCGTTCTCAAATCTGATTGGTTAAAATCTCCTTTTCGGCTAATATTCCATTCGGCTAATTTTCCTTTCGGCTCAATTTCCTAGCACCTGGTGGTTGAATGGTTTACAGTGCCTCACGCTTGGTGACTGGACAGTAGATCGAAAGGAAAACAGATCGAAAACAGAAAAATTGGGACAATAGATCGAAAATTAATCTATTCTTATTGGTTCAAATTAAGCATTATTTGCGAGCTGCAATATAATTACCACATTATGGCCATGCCTTAGCGGCCCGTGGAACTTGATATGAATCTATCACAACCGAACAAAATATCACAATAGAACATGTTATATGCCGTATAATAAATGAGCACTCTAATCTGATTGGCCAATACGCAACTTGAATAATTTAATTTTCGATCTATTGTCCCAATTTTCGCTTTCGATCTGTTGTCTTTCGATTTATTGTCCTAGAACCCTCAATCTTTTCCCCTCCACGCAACAGATTCAAAGCGTTTCGAAGCCGAACAGCATTTATGTGACAAACCTGTTGACAGCTGCCTAATTCCTTATTTTTTTCCCACATTTCAGACTCTTATTTCCAGTCATGGGTTGCATTCTTTATATAAGTTGAGTTTGCCAACAGTTAGTTCAATCGAACGGAGGATGATTTTGAAACCTCTTCTGGAGTCGACAATTTGTAGAAGGAATAGTTGCTGCTTCTTCTGAAGGAACAGAATTTAAAATTTTCCCCTCGGACTTTCTATTCAATTTCAATTTCATTTGAAAAGTTTAAATCACGTTGATAGTGAATTCCAAATTTTTTCGCAATTGTTGCACTGGCCCAGAACACCGAACATAAATGACGTTAAAATACAGTCAGTTTTAAAAAAAATCTGCTTTTAAACAAAAAATCTTCAGTTTTAAACAAAAAATAACGTCTGTATCTTCGGTATTTTGGCTCTAGAACGCAAGAGAGATTCTATATCGTCGTTTTTGACGGAAGAGAGTTTAGGTATAGAAATAATTGGACGCCAGAGGTTCGGATTCGATATTTTCGTTTATGGACATAAGAAATTGACAGTTTTTTATACAAAAATTTCAGCTTACTGTTAAAAATGTAGTCAAAAGTTACGATAGAGTTCTGTTTGTGGGAATTTCAAACGTACTTCTTTGCGCAAAAAGAATCTGAAAGAATGTTCAAAGCTATTGAAATTTCTTCTTTAGCTTGTTGACTTATTGAACTATTATAAGTTTCTTGGTCACTTTGTTTTCAAAACTATAACAAATTTAGTGAACTTTGATGTTATTTTGTTAATTACTGATATTCACTTGTCATTTGACATATTTGTTGTAGTTTACAAGCAAAGTTTTTGACGTTTGGCTACAATCGAGACCGAACATGCCGTTTTTGTTCGGTCCGCTGGACTCAGGGATCAAGTAGACCAAGCAGCTCCCTCCCCCCCCCCCAAAAAAAAAACAGATGATACCCAATCTCACTTACTTTTCAAAAACGGCAATGCCTCTTTTAGTACAAATACAGGAATAGGTACACAATCTGCTTCTCTTAATTGTTTTTTTTTTCACAGGGATCTTTAGTCCTGAATTATCTGTAACTAACAGCCCAAATTTTTGTGAGCAATTGGTTACCAGACAGCACAAGCTGACAAATATCAACGAAAAAGAGAAGAAAGCAGAGGAACGTTTCTGGAGAAGATCCAGTCAGTTCTTAATTACTTTTTGTGAAATCGAAAATAAGACAAAAGCTTAAGTACGGAGCGTTCAAGACATCTGTGTTTTGTAATTAATTTTCATCGGTCGACATTTCTTTGAGGAAAATTTTTGTGAGTGGATCCTATTTTGCGATAGCAACGACTCCAATTCAGTATATAATATAAAGTGGATAGCAAAAGAGAGTGTCAGGCCCAATTGTCGCGACAATGAAGACTAAACATCTAATAGTTAGGAGGGTGTTTCTGTTTTAAAGAAATATTATTATATAGCTCTTTTAGTTAAATTCATTAAACTATAGACTTTAAGTATTTATCTTTCGGCTGTTTATCTTTCGTCTGTTATAAATTGTTTGCCCTGCAAATTTTTCTCAAATCAGAAATGGTTGAAGCCAGTAGAGATGATGTGGAAGGCTTCAAAGATGACTCAAACTGAAAAAAACTCAAATTATTTGATGGATTTCTTGTTTTCTCTATAATTTTTGCCGTCAATATGTTTTTGAGAACAGGGACAATCTAGAACTAATTTTTCAACGACACAACTGAAAATTGAGGTTCGATTAATCGATTTAACAACAGAAGAAAAAAGCGAAAAAGCAAACAACAGTTCACAAGGATTTACAGACGAGAGTATGAGTTTTACTATGTGTTGGCTAATTTTGGTGTTGAATCTCGAAGTCCCCTCCCTCTTGTAAAAACTTCAGAACTAAAGAAATACCCAATTATGGAATAAAGAAACGAAAAACTTTCTGGAATTCAAATACGAAGCCAAGGGCAAAAAACATAGGCGCTTTGTTGTTTGCATAAGTTGTGTTCCCATAAAAACTAGAGTATCCTGGTTTCCACTTCGAAAAGCGATCACTTGTTTGGGTAATTATGGAGTCAATTTTAAGCATATTAAAAATTCTTTTTGAAGCATGCCTAAAAAATTTTAAATAGAACTCATGATATATATGAAACATTTTCAAAAGACAATTTCTGAAAGATTAATTTAACTTGAGATGCATGACAGTTGCTCTAAAAACTCAGATCTCGACAGTATCTTCAGAAATTTCTTCAAGAGGATCCACTAGGTTGAAATTAAAGATAAAGAAATGTGATGTAAAATAAACCAATAACTCCAAGATACAAATTTTGTTTGACACTGTTCATTTATTAAAGAAACGATCACTAAAATAAAAACTTGACAGTACTGTGATTGACTGAAAAATTAACAAAAAATTATCACCAAATAAATGTAATCACCATTAGATACTGAAAAGAAGAACTCTTGTTTTTTCTGCAAAATATATTTGGGGACAATTTTTGAGTGACCTAGCAGTGAAGAATTTTTCTTTCGAGAACTCGGGTCGAAAGTTTTTTCGATGACTTGGCTGATTAAAAAGAGAATTTGTCAGCCAAATTTTTTCTACAAATTTGTTGAAAGTGATACGTCTCCACCCCCTGACATTCTTGAAAACATTCAAAAAAAAAAATAAAATAATTCGTCGCAGTGGCAAAATTATCTTTCCAAGTAAACTTAAAAAGTTCAATTAGCTGTTAAATAGGAAAAAGACTCTAAAATGTTTGAGGAAAACCAGATCTCACAACAATACAATCGACTTATCCTCAACCGTTATAAAAACAGCACAGCAATATTGTATGGAAAAAGATTCTTCGTCAGAAATAGAGCAAAAATTTTACCCAGGTTGAGAAAAAGCCAGCAACATGGCTCAAAATGTGACGAGAAAAAACCGTCCAAAATCCAAATAAAGAAGAGAACAGTCAGAAGAATTGGTTTTTTCTTTCGTGATTTAAAACTTTGGATCAAATTTGGCTCAACTTTAGTAAGGACCAGCTTCCTATGGAAGCGTAAAACACTTACAAGTTACGAGCACACTACCTTAAGGCAAAGTCAAAAATTATGTGAAGACAAAATTTCCATTAAAAAGTACCGCTCGATCAATTCAAAATACCAAGGCTCAAAATTTATGTGAACGACATTAATGAAATTTGGTCACTGGATTTGGCTCATATCGACAAAATTTCAAATTATAATTAAAATGTTAAGTATCTGTTGTTTGCTGTAGACTGCTTGTCAAGATACGAATGGAAACTATATAAACAAAAAAAGGCAACAGAAGCAGCCGAAGCACAAAAAAAGATCAAAAGTATACAACCAGAAAATTTATGGATTGAATATGGCAAAGAATTTCTTGGAGTGTTCAAATAACTCTGTAACAGACGCGATATTCATTTGTATAGCACATTCAATAAAAAAAAGTCTGCTTTTATTGAGGGGAACATCAGATAGCTCAAAAAATATGAATTCGTAGGCCCAATCAGATCATGCGTAGACCGAGTAAATAAACTTACCTAAGAAATTTTGCAAAAAAGAAGTTTCCTTAACCGTACTAACAAGCGTAACAAAACAACCCAAATTTCAAATTGGTGACTTTGTGAGAATCGTGTAAAAAGATCAGTCTCTTAGGAAAAAAACAGTCTCTCACCGATGAATAAAAGAAATACCAACTCTCAGTAGATCAACATACTCCTAAGCGGACGCAGACAACGAAATCTTTATAGAAAAATTTCATTAACCAGAAAAACAGCTTGTACATTTTTCTCTTGAAGAGAATGTCAACGATTTGAACATGAGTTCACAGTGCATGTCGTTTCTTCAACTTCAATGGAACTGTTTGGCTCAAACTCTGCAATTTTTTCAAGGACCAAACTCAACTTTCAGTCAACTGGAGAGTTGTTTTAAGTGAAATAATTTTTTCAACCAAGTTTGAGAACATTGTTGACTGTAAAACAATCGTGTATAAATTGAAAGATTATGAAGATTCTGAAAATAATTTCTTCTGGTGGCAAAATGTGTCTTGAACTTACAGAGGACAAAAGCAGCATTTATGCCTAGTACATTTGATACAGTGGAACAACTTTTTGCAACAGTTAATTGTACAGCTGGACTCATTTTTCCTCCATAGAACTGAACAGCTCGGCTAAATACGAAAATTTGTTTGAAACAAAATGAATGTCTAACATTTCCAAGTGAGCAATTCCGAGCATAATTGAGTTCAATGGTTTTACTGATGGAAATGTAATACACATTGGCTTTAAAAAAATAATCCCAATTATGAAAAAGGACAACAAGAGGGCATTATGGCAAACTCTCAGTCAATCTTTGCACTGGAAAGCATTTAAAAATTATCTACATCAATAATACTGAACATGAAAACGTCAGTGACCTCAAAGCAACTATTTTATGTGTCAATGATTCAGAGCAACGTCTCAAAAACAGTATTGTATAAGAGCTTGAACCAACTCATCAAACCATTTTCACAAAATTAGACTACAAGAAATTGTTCACAAACACTGTTCACCAGTTTTCAATTGAACTGGGAAACAAAAACAGTCAATTGGTTCGTTCTTTTTTCTGGGACGGGAAAATTTAATTTAAATATTACAATTCAAACATTTTAGGAAAAATGATTCATGCTATTCAAATCAAGCATCGTCTTTGATTCTTTTCTCTGGACATTATCGGCAGAGGGGAATTAGTTTTGGAGCTTTAGCTGCATGTATTGGACGTTTTGTTCTATCACTTGAGCGTCGTTTCATTCTTACCAAAACCATAATCATAAAAAGCGCCTAATATAGAGTGTTACCGAAATATTAGTTGGAGTCAGAAATAAATTTTGAGCCAAAGGCTTCCAGAAAGAAGTTGTGCTGACTTTTTTCTAAAAGTGAGATATGATCGCTGACGTACAACCGACAGACGCAACTCACAAGTCGTTATCAATTCAAATTTCCAAGGCTCAAAATTTATGTGGAAGACATTAATGAAATTTGGTCACTGGATTTGGCTCATATCGACAAAATTTCAAATTATAATAAAAAAGTTAAGTATCTGTTGGTTGCTGTAGACTGCTTGTCAAGATACGAGTGGAAACTATAAAAACAAAAAAAAGGCAACAGAAGCAGCCGAAGCACAAAAAAGATCAAAAGTATACAACCAGAAAAATTATGGATTGAATATGGCAAAGAATTTCTTGGAGTGTTCAAATAACTCTGTAACAGACGCGATATTCATTTGTATAGCACATTCAATAAAAAAAGTCTGCTTTTATTAAGGGTAACATCAGATTGCTCAAAAAATATGAATTCGTAGGCCCAATCAGATCACGCGTAGACCGACTAAATAAACTTAACTAAGAAATTTTGCAAAAAAGAAGTTTCCTTAACCGTACTAACAAGCGTAACAAAACAACCCAATTTTCAAATTGGTGACTTTGTGAGAATCGTGTAAAAAGATCAACCTCTTAGGAAAAAAACAGTCTCTCACCGATGAATAAAAGAAATACCAACTCTCAGTAGATCAACATACTCCTAAGCTGACGCAGACAACGAAACCTTTATAGAAAAATTTCCAAGAGAAACCTTTATAGAAACTTTTCCAAGAGAGCAATTCCTAGCATAATTGAGTTCAAGGGATTTACTGATGGCAACGAAATACACATTGGCTTTAACAAAATAATCCCAATTATGAAAAGTGACACCACAAGACACAAGAGGGCATTATGGCAAACTCTCAGTCAATCTTTGCACTGGAAAGCATTCAAAATTTATCTACATCAATAATACTGGACATGAAAACGTCAATGAGCTCAAAGCAACTATTTTATATGTCAATGATTTAGAGCAACGTCTCAAAAACAGAATTGTATAAGAGCTTGAACCAACTCATCAAACAGTTTTCATAAATTTAGACAATAAGAAGTTGTTCACAAACACTATTCAACAGATTTCAATTGAACAGGGAAAGAAAATCAGTCAACTGGTTTGTTCTCTTTTCTGGGACGGGAAAACTTAATTTGAATATTACAATTCAAACATTTCAGTAAGGAAAAATGATTCATGCTATTCAAATCAAGCATCGTCTTTGATTCTTTTTTTCTGGACATTATCGGCAGAGGGGAATTAGTTTTGGAGCTTCAGCTGCATGTATTAGACGTTTTGCTCTATCACTTGAGCGTCGTTTCATTCTAACCAAAACCATACTCATAAAAAAGCGCCTAATATAGAGTGTTACCGAAATATTAGTTGGAGTCAGGAATAAATCCTCGAAAAAAGGCATCGAAATACACAATATCTAAAACCTTATTAATCAGACCGGAGGATCACAAAAGTTTTTTTCACAACTGCAAAAAAAACGCAGTAAGCGAAAAAGGACGAAAACAACAGCAGCTGTTTTTAAAACGTAAGGGTATCGTTTTGAGATGATCGCTAACTTACAACCGACAGACGCAACTCACAAGTCGTTAGAGTTGTTCAGGAAACAGGCTCTCTTAATAACTTTCGATGGAAGTGTCTGTCAGAAACTGGGCCCCGTGAACAGTCCTGGCCGTTAATTGGTAGAATTTCAAGTCACAAATGGGCGGATTAACTTCATTGACTTACAGAAAATTTTCTTCGAAGTCAAATGTGAAGTAACCCAATCCTCTGGAGCTGACCTTAACTACGAGCTGCTGCGGACACAAGAAAAATAGATGCTTCACACATTTGTAGTAATGTTTTACAATCAGTCTTCTCTGACTGCACATTGTCTGCAAATTGATTAAAAATTTAAAATGCTAACAGGAACTAAGCCCAAAAAAATTTTTTGAAAAAGTTTCCATATAACAAAGATGCCAACATCACGTGGCTGGCATGTCATGGCTACTCGTATCAGGTGAATCCGAGTGCCTTATCAACTGCTGATGTGAAAGGAAGGAAGGCATTGGTTAGGGAATCGGGCGAATGCACTTTTCATTGGAAAGTGGCTGTTGATTAATTTTTATGCGACAAAAACCTTTTCAGTGGTATAACGCTTTGTATGGCTTTCAGACAAGCAGTCGATGACTTTGTTATAATGTCTGACGATGGCGCTAAGCACTACAAAATTAAAATTATTGAAGTTGACTTGAATATGCGCAAGAGGACATTACACCACTATGTGGTATTGGCTATTGACAAAACTCTACTCAATAGCCCAGCCTATTGACCTTATTTTGAAACACTAACAAAGAACTTTTCGCTTCAGCTGGTCTTCACATTTAGAAGCAAAGGAAAATTTTTTGCCGAGAACCAATTCGAAGGCTTACAATTCTCCTCTAACGAATCTCCTCTATGTGATAACAGAAGAAAACTTATCCATTTGCAAAAACTTGATCTCAATCAGATATAAATTTATTGAAACTATTTCCCCCTTAATGAATCCTTGATATCTACAACCAATGACAAGCAACTCTATTTTAAAGCTGTATTTGATTTAGTATATACTGAAAATGGTCATGGAATATGTTTAACCGGTAACCTCAACCATTTCAATATGCAATCTGATCTCACTAGCACACAACATGCCTCTTACGATGTTTTTCACTCTGAATTGACAAACTGCTCGCTTTCAATTGAGCTGAAATTTGCTAGAGTGATACCCAACAGCATTAGGGTTTTCACAAATGGAGAAAAACTAGTACAATTTTTGTTGACAGTAACAGAAGAGTTTCCAAAAAACAAATATTTTTACCCCCTAATGGACGAAGATGACGTCAGTGGTTTAGTTCAGTTGGAATTGTAAAAATCTGAATTATATATTTTTTGGCGCCTCCGCAGAAATCAATTTTCTGAAATAAACTGAAAAAAACAGCTTTAAAAATTCAATTCAGCAACTGCAGAAAATGCTGGTCGTTATTTATTACAGAAAAACAACCAAATACTGTTTGCTGACCCATTAGGACAGTCTATTTTATCATATAAAAATCAAAACCAAATATCTCTATTGCGATAAGGAAATGTTCAAGTACAGCAATTGTTAGAGAATCAATGTCAAAGCAAAAACTCGAGACTATGTTGACTCTTTTTTTGTTTGTTTTTCCAATCTTTTATTTAGCGCAGGGAAAACTGTAATTAAATGATGTTGATTTGATTAGATTTGCTCTGCATATGATGAGTTAACACTGCTAACTTTGTAAAACCTTAATTTTTTCTCGAAATTTAATTTTTCCCTCATAAACTAAGGTAACAAACACCAAGTCTGTATCAATAGTCATCCTTCCAAATGCACTCAAAGTTAATTCATACTTTTTTCAAAAAGCAGTAAAATGAGGGCCAGCTATTTTTTTCAATTCTCTGTAATGTTTCACTGCTGAAGTTGATTTCGAGTTGGCGGTTTCATATTGAAGTTTTGTGGATGAAGCAGCCACATAAGCAGCAGCAGCAGCAGCAGCAGCAGCAGCAGCAGGAGTAGTAGTGATTGTCGGTAGACGTGTCCTCATGAACGCACTTTTTTTAATATTGAAGTTAACTGCTGGTGTTAGTTTCGTAAACACATCATCTTTTGTCTCTATTTATGGTGCTAGTGAAAAAAATTGCCGAAATGTTATAAACAGAAACGGTAAGGAATAAAATTTGCACCGTTTAAGTGTATCAAGAACATCATGCGTTAATTCCCTAAAACTTGAAAGTAGTGGTGATTGTGGTGGTTAGTTGTCGATAACTGACGAAAATCTCACTTATAGTGATAGCATACTTCAAAATTGTTCAAGACTGTCAAATTAATTTCACATCTGTAACAAAAATTTGAAATTCCTTCAGATACTATTTAAAGTAATTTGGAGAACGCTCAAACATTGCTTCCTACATCTTTTCTCTTATGTCAAAATAATTTTAGACTTTTTGCAGGTGAAAGAAATTTGGTCTTCTGTTTCTTTGTTTCGGTGTCATTGACTGGGACGCTTCCCTGATTTTTGAGGTTTTTTCTATTAATATGATTGATTTTGTCGGTAGCATTGAGATTCGATGTCAAAATCATATTCGTTGTCAACTTTCTCAAATGGTTTCCGAAACGCATAAGTTCAAGTCTTTTCATATCTTTTTAGGTTAGCCATGATTAAAAGTTTTTGCGTTAAGATATATCCAAATAACAATCACCAAATGCACAATCTTCTGAGACAATAAAAGGCGTGATGAACTTTTTAATTCCTGATCACTAAATGACTTAAGGTATAGAATAAAACAACCACTTTGAAGAAACGCTCAAATCAAATGGCGCGCCTGACTTGTAATTAACTAGTGTCCTCCTTGTTTGAAATTGAAAGCAAGTGTACATGTTAAAAACGCTGTCTCAAGTACACCGCAGGCGTACTTTTTTCTATTGATTCCATCTCTTGAAAATGTGCAAAGGTGTGGCTAATGGGAAACATATTTTTCTAATCAGTAAGCAAAATGACGTTAATAATTAGAAATTGGGGTCCGAGATCAGCCCTTCCTGATAGGAGATGGACAAAAGCAGTTTATATATATATATATATATATATATGTATATATATATATAAATATATATATATATATATATATATATATATATATATATATATATATATATATTAATTACATCTAAGAGTTACTTCAATTATTAGTGTATAAATTATATGCCATAACGACTGTGACCCTAACTATATTAGAAAAACAACATATAGCTAAATATGGGAAAAAATGTGGTGTGCGCAGACAGTCACACTGATAAGAACTCCCATAAATGTGTGATCACGTTGTAATTTAAAAACTTTGACCAATTAAAAAAACATTTATTCATAACACTCATTTTGTTTTTGTTTTTTTCGCCTTATCCCAGGCAAATAAAGTTGTCTTTTGTCGTTTGGCCTCGCGCACATAATTTGAAGTATTTTAGTTTTGCTCAAAACTCTTGTTCAAAATGTCTTTCTATCTATTCTCGATTTTTGAAGATTTGCTGCAAAGAACTCTGTTTCATCAGACAATGATTGAAAAGAGATCTTATATTAATCCAACAGTATAAAGATTTCTCTCACGAGAACTGTGTTAGCTCAGACCGATTCATTATCCCAAAATCAGTTATCGAATTCGTAGCCACTCTACCCGGAAAATTTTACCTGTCCATGGAAAGATTATAACTTCTGTTGGACTAGTGTCACCTCAAAACGTGCACTCTTGTGGATCACAAGACACTGAGAATTTACCAGACAAGCAAATACTCTTCAAGTATGATTGTGATTGTGTACCACTATTTGAAAATCAACTTGGAGCTCAGGATGCTCGGGACAGTTTGGCTAGCTTTTGGGGAATCCAATTATTGCCAAACTCTCAAGTGAGTTCTTTGGGACACAGTGTAACAGCAGCTCCTCTGAGTGACTCAAGTGGTAGAACAACGCTGCAGACAAAATGTCCATTTTTTCGGGTAACCTTGTAGTTAGCTTGTTCCTTGGTTTTTGTTGGATTGACGAAAATGGACAGTAAGACCCCTACACCTCAATGCTTTCAGAAAAAATTTTCGAATCGACAAACAATCTGAAGACCCCAAAAACTTGCAGCGCTCTGAAAAAAGAAAACAGAGCACTACACTTTGTGAACTAATTGAAAACTGATAAAATAGCTACACATAATGACAAACTTTTTCATTATGTATAAACGGGTGAAGTACCAAGATAGAATTTATTTTCTAGATTTAACAAATATGCAAATTTATTTTACTGTTGATTATAGGATTCTACAAAATGAATCTGTTGAACAAAATTAAGATGTTCGGCATGATTTTCTCAAACGAACTGTGCACAATTGAATATCCGTCAAAGATATTGACATTCATTTGGACCAAAAATTAGCAGTTTGTCAAACAAAGCAAACAGTGATCTGTAGAAAAATTTCGGCAAAAAGATTTAAAAAACTTCCTAAATTACAAAGTTTCAAAACAAATGCGTTCCAATAACAAATTTAAAATGAGTTTTCTGTTCGTCTTTTTATTCATAGAAACCATTGGCGTATATGAACGAACACTGGAGTAAATGAAATTAATAAACTTGAAAGAAGAAGTAAAAAATCTTCCAAGCAAGCAATCAATGCCTGACATTCTTTTATACAAACACAAAAAAAACAATATTAAAAACCTCATAGAAAATATGAACTGAATTTTTTACGTTTTTTTAACATCTGAACTTTGAAATTTGACCCCTAAGAATGATAGTTCAGAATACTTGGGTTCAAAATGTTTTATTGCACTGGCTTCAGCCTTGATCAAACTACAAAATTGTTCATCAAACCTGTCATTTCTGGAGTAACCCATAATGAGATAATTAGTCATTAATCAAGCGCTAATTAGTGAGTAATTAGCAAAAATCTCTTTAATGAGAGGAGTTTTCGTCATTTTTCCGCGGTTGTTAATGAGAAAGTTATGGCGGAAAATTTTCCTTAAAAATGTCGATGTCGGAAATTGGCTCCTTCAACAATTTTCAAAACACCAGGTAGTACATATTCCTCAACATGTGGGATTATTTAGCACTTGAGGTACCACGAAAGAGAAGGTAGCAGATTTTATAGTTCATATTCCTAATTCCCTTGGGCATGACATATATTTTCTTCATAACATCTGTCAACAAAGAGGGCGTCCAAAAAACACATGTTACTGTCAAGTAAGTGTCATGCAATCGTGAATTAGTGATTTGATTGACACAGAAATCAATATTTTTTCTGTTGATGCTGGATCAATTTTTTCAACACAAACCAATGTTTTTTGATAACGAAATCAATTTCGCTCATAATGTCTCCCATTCTATCGAAACTCTAACTCCTCGTCTCAATAACTGTTTCATTGGCGCCCTCTTGTATGATTTTCTATAAATAAAACATTGTTTTTTCCAACGTGTTAAATCCGAAGCCTTTGAAATAGGTCTGTGCTAATCAACTTAAACTTTTTTCGGAGTAATTTGTTCTAATAAAAAAAATCGTTTGACATTTTGTCTAAAAAAGCAGGAAATTCGTAGCAAAGTTTAAAATGTAAGCAGGAAAATTGTAAATAAGACAAGCATTTTCTTGTTCACTTGTTTCTCAAGCTTAAATGATTGTACAGAGGGCGAACAATTGCTTCTTACTAAAAAAAAACAATTCAAAATTAGGTTCCGAGTGTCTTTAATCTGATTCTATTCTGAGTTCAAAATGAAATAGTTCCAGGCATGAGAATATTTTTTATCTTCATTAGACTGGTTTATCTGTATATCGGTGCTCATTATATGAGTTTACTTGGCGGAAAATATGTTTGATCGAAGAACACAAGAAAACTTCAAACCAACTAATCATCAATTGCTATCAAAGCTGCTTACTCGTATTTAACAGTTGCCATCTATACGTACAACATATGACTTCCGTTCATTACTTACCTGTCCTGGTAAACAGTTTCAGCTTTTACACACTCCGTCGGAAAATGGAGTGCCGAGAACGTTCGAGTCAACAAGGGCCGAAGAGTCCAGTGACCTCAAAAGTTTCATGCGGTTGCAGTAAACCAAAATGGACACTCTCATTGGTAAGGAGTTCTCTCAGGGACCCAAAAAATTCAACTCTGTGCAAAATTTAGGCGTAGCAAAGTTCTGTGTGATGAGCCAGATATAACAGAAGATGGTTATATTGAAATATACGCAAATTCTCTTATGACTCCAGTCTACGTAAACGGACTGTGGGATGAGGCGTACTGAAAATGTTGGAGAAAATGGTGAGCTTATTAGCAATATTCAGGTCTATGGGAAGTATTTTGACACTTGAAATTTTTCTAAAAATTGACGTCAAATTTGCACTGTTTAGACCAACTCATGGTTCATCATGCATCGCGTTGCCGTCAAAAATTGCCAATTGTAGAGGAATTCTCAACGCCAGGAACCTTGGAAACCAAGAGTGTTTCGCGTATCGCTTTGTGGCGGCTTATCACATGCATCATCAAATGAACCTAAACAAAATGCATCAAATAATGGATCGGAGAGAGATATTTATCATCAGAAAAAGAAGCACCAATCTTTTAAAAGGCGACAGACAAAAATGAGGAAATCTAAAGCTACGCACTGTTAGATATGGTAAAAAAGCGTTTTCAGATGCCGAAGATCCAGAGAATACAATTGATTCAGACCATTGTGGCTCTAGTGGTAAATTCTTTTGATGAGCACATGAGAAATGCAATCGCTTGATACAAAATATCAATTTCAGCCCTGTTGTGGGTCAGAATATTCAAAATTTTGCCTTATCCCACATTTGCTTAGGACTGAAATACTGTGAACCAACCACAACCAACGGCGTCATGCCATCCACGGACAAAAACACATATCAATGACGTTTGGTGGGCTTTTTGACACTTTGGTAACAGAAAAAGGAAAAACAGTGAAAGTGTATAAATATCCTCCTTGAATATGATGAACAGTTGAAAAATTGTTGAAAAGTTTCCCGATTACCGATTGGGTATAATGAAGGGAAAGTTTTCTACAGTTTCTGATGATAACCTTTGGCTACTTAAACAGAAGGGCTACTACCCTTTCTCCTATGTGACTGATCGGGTCAAATTTATTGACATCAGTCGCACACCAAAAATCAAGTATGGCAGCACTCTGGAAAGAGGGGTAGTGAAGGCAATGGAGACTAATTTTCAACATGTACGAAGGATGGAAAATTTTGGATTGCGGAATAATTCAAGAATATCATGATTCATACTTGAATCTAGGTTGCGCACTTTTCGCATTGTTCGCAAATGATATCGACAGTTGAGTTCCGATACGTATAAACTGAACTGCATGCACCACTGCACCCTAGCCAATATGGCTAAAGAATATGGCTAAAGAATATGGCTAAAAAATATGGCTAGGTGTCACCGATAAATAACGCTAAAAGATGTAAGAGTTAAGGTGGATTTGAAGATGTAAGTGTTAAGGTGAAAAAGTGTAAGATTTTTGCTAAATGCGATGAGTGCGGTAATAAAAATTAAGCGGTGAAAAAAAACTTCACCGCTTAAGCAGTGCAAGAAAATTTTTCATCGCTACCAGCAGAACACGGTGACAAAAAAATTCAGCGCTACCAAGGATGCAGTGAAAAAAACCGCTAAAATCGCAAATCTTACAAATATTCACAGCTAATTTCAACGCTTATCTTAATTTCAGAGGAAATATCATTGAATATTTGATTCAAGTGACAGATGGCGCAGTGGAATGAGAAGTTGTTGACATGCAGGAGGTGAAAGTTGCGAACTCTTGTACGGCAGTTTTTTTTGTATTGAATGCGTTGAAAAAAACTTTTACCGCTAAAAACCGCAAGTCTTACAAAAATTCACCGCATTCACGGCATTCAGCGCTAAAAGATGGGGCGCTTTATAGTGAAAAAACCTTTTTTTCACCGCCTTTCACTGCTAATCTTACATTATTTTTTGAGCAAATTTCGACCCGATGACTATGCAGACCATGAAACCAGAATCTCATTACTCTGGGTCATGCGCTGATCAAAATCACTATACTTTTGACAGGGCTTGACCAAACGTTCCAGAACGTAGTTGGTTCCCCAATCAGACTGTGCAGACTGTGAGTGCCCGGGCCGAGGTTTCACCCCTATTCCACCCCTAATTAGCGGGGATTAGGGTGTAATCCGTTTTCCACTGTTATTTATCGGGGAAAAGAGTGGAAGAGTGCACTTTTGAAAAATTACACTTTAATTACACTCTTTTGTCAACCCTTTTTACACTCTTTGTAAAGAGTATAATTGATGGTGGAATTATAATAGATTACACTCTTTTTTCCACCCTTATGTTAAGTATCAGTTATTTTTACTCTTACACCCTTATTTTTAAGACAGTGTAAATTAAGGTGGACGGATAAAAGATTACACTCTTATTTCCACCCTTATATTAAGTATCAATTATTTTTACACTCTTACACCCCTATTTTGAAGACAGTGTAATTTAAGGTGGATGGATAAAAGATTACACTCTTTTTTCCACCCTTATTTTAAGTATCAATTATTTTTACACTCTTACACCTTTATTTTTAGGACAGTGTAAATTAAGGTGGACGGATATATGACCGAGCAAAAAATCGACCCCCCCCCCAACCTGGGTTTTTGAACTCTTGCTATAATTTACGTTCAATCTACACATGCGTCTTACCAAGAAAATCAGATTGGAGCAAGTCAAATTGGAAAGTGTTCAAAGGAGACAAAATTTGTAAAATATCGAAAATTTTTATTTTTAAATCAGATTTTTCTATATGATCGAGCAAAAAATCGACCCCCCCCCCCACCTGGGTTTTTGAACTTTAAGCTGGTTTTTGAAAATTTTTGAAAATTTAAGCTGGTTTTTGAACTTTAAGCTGATTTTTGAAGGTTTTTGAAAATTTAAGCTGCAACCCATGGGTTGCAGCTTAAATTTTCCTCACTGTAAATAGCGCTAACAGACTCTGTGGAAGGGCTGTGGTTTACCTCCCCTGGGCCACTGAAGTAGTTCTGATCTTGTTTGGATTGCGGACCTCAGGTCTTAGCTCAGAAATATTCAGTAAAAATTTCATTCAGAAAAAAATCAATGGAAGCTTCCGTAATATACCACTCCGCCCAAACTAGGCATCTTTTAAAAACGTCGCTAGCTTCAGAAAAAACCTGAAATTTTTGGCGATCTACATATTTTTGATCGTTAGATTGTGAATGAAAGGTTTATCTTTTAAAATCAAGGTTTCCAAACGTCTACACACAACGCTCATGATTTTTTTTTATTTTGAAAATACTATGACAATAAGCGTCTATGTATTTTGTAACTTGAAACCTAGATAAATTTAATATGAAACTCGATAAAAAAATAAGTCATTTCTCTTAAACTTTATGTTCAGAAAAAGCATACTCGTCAGAACAATTTTAAAACTAAAAATTATTAGCGTTCGAAACTTTCAAATCAGAAATTAGCCACTTAACAGATGAACTGCATTAACTCATCAGATTGGGAAAATGATGAACTAAAAACAAGTTGATCGAAACAATAAACTTTTCATCGGTTTCGCACAAACTGTCACAACTGAAAATGAGGGAGCCAATGCAAACAGGCACGGCAAAATGACACGATAGTCTCCAATCTTTGAGCCATCCCTTTTGAGCCAAGAAAACGACGATTTTGACAACATCCTTCATTGATCCAAATAATATAGAATTTAAATAAATTAACGATAATAAAATATTTGATGAGAAATTGAACATTACTTTTTGATCCAAAAAAGTAAACAAAAATTTGAAACAAAATGTAGAGAGTTTTTCACCCCATAGGTTTTACTTGCACCACGTTGAGGTGCAGACCCAAATTGAGCTATGATCGGACCCCCTCGAACGCACACCCGTGTGTTCCCAGACCAAAATTACAGGGTCTGGACAGCAGTTCAGGCTTAAAATAGTCCGGCCCATGGTCTGATTTAGGTCTGATCAGACGTCAACTCGTTCTGGAAGGTCTGGTCATAGGTCACTTCGGTCTCAAAGATCTGATCAGAGGCGGATCCGAGCGCACTTAAGTCTGATCTGAGGCGTTATCGAGCGCACCACTTGAGTCTTTTCAGAGGCAACGTCAAGCGCATTTGAGTCTGAGCAGTTTTTATGCATTTTTTTCTAATAAGTAGGTGATTATGGCTCAGCCAAGCGCCATAAAATATCTGTTCTGACCAGAGACTCGTTTGCGGTCTCTTGCCTTCGATATGAACAATTAGAACAAAAGAGTCCAACCGCTAAGAAGTTTTCGGCCCCTTAATAAAAAGCAATAGCAACTGAAGATTCAGACGTTTCTTATAAACAACTGTCAAACTTCATCTATGATGCTGGTGAAGTTAAGCAAAGGCATGGAAAGTTGTCAATTTAAAAAATTTTGTGCGTTTTTCATTTCACAAAAACACTTTCGGTTTTGAATTTATTTAAATTAATTTTCTGCTGGAGAGATCGTTTGTTATGAAATGAACATATTATAACAATTGAAGTCTCGTGCGTGTTTAACTATAGTCTCTGATCATGGGTCACGTCAGTTTGGAAAGTCTGATGAGAGGTCAGTTCGCTTTGAAAGGTCTGATCATATTCTGTTTATAGTCTGGACAATGATCTGAATTTGAGTCTAATCATAAGCTCACTATAGTCTGAACCAGAATCTTGGTACCGTCTGATTAGAAGTCATCTTGGTCTGGAAAGATTGATCGGAGGTCATTTCGTCTGGAAAGTCTGATCAGAGGTCATTTTGGCTTATGAAGTCTAATCAAAGTTCATTTCAGTCTGGATAGTCTGAACATAACTCAATTCAGGTCTGGACCTCAACCCGGGTGATGATGGTTTTGCGAATGACGGCTTTTCTTCTAAGAAGTGGACGAACTTAATAAGACTCAAATTTCAAGGGTCCAAATTTAGAAACAAATCTTTAGGAATTTACTCAAAACTTTTGTTTGATTTTCCCAAGAAAACATGTTAAAATAAACATTTTCTTATGATAAGAACGATTTCTTAAATATTTTTTAACTGTACTCATCGATGGACTTAACAAGGTAAAGCAAAAAAACTAGAGCAACTAGCCAACATATCTCAATTTCAAAAAACGATTAACCAAGAAACTGCTGATTTTACAACCACTGGTTCGCATCAGCTCTCTCAAAAATTTTCTTTTACTTTAAAAGTTTATACGTAATGGCTCAACCAGTAACACAGTAAACATCTTGGAACTCCAAAAAATTCAAAGTACAGTTCAGTTCCTAATTGGTTAGATATGGTAAGTTTTTGTTGACTTTTTCTATTACGAACAACTGATTGCAACTATTACAAAAAGTTTTTTGCTTCAGGTTAGCGACGACCATTTGCGCAACTAAATTTTCTAATTTCTACAATTTTTGTGATTTTTGATTTTCACTTTACAGTTGCATTTTTACTTCTTATTGATGATGACCTTTGGTTTTTATTGATATTAATTCTTCATTTTGAGTTTGCTTCACAAGAAGGCATTGTAAACTGCCAAAAAATCAAACTGCCAAAGCAGATCCTCAGTTTTAGTCAAGACTTTTTTGATAAAAAGTTTAATGTTTATTTTCAGATTTATTTTGTCTTCAAATCTGCATGTAAATTCTTAACTGATATCTATGGAAAAATATGTCAATCTATATAGTTGTAGTTATAAACTTGTTGTCACCTACCATGAGCAAAACTTTTGCTAAAACATATGCCATGTAAAAATATCTCATGATAATAAATCTCTTCTAATCGTTAATCGAAAACTTTTCTTGACAATGGCTTTCATGAAGATTGTTTCGCTGATTTTGATTGATGAATAAATTTGCCATGAAACAAACTTTTTTTCAATCCGTTTTAACGGAAGATCAATTTTTATAACGGAATGAATCAATTTACATCGATAATCCATCTCTGAAGACTGTGCAAAATATCACAAGAGCAAAAAATGCATTAGTATCTTCACGCGAAAAATATTTGGTCACAGGGAAATGAAAAAATTCCGTTGTTTTTAATACTGTTTCTTAACCTGTTTTAAGAAAAAAATGATTTTCAGAACTAATCTTATTTAAGTTTCACTCGATTCTCCATCGGAAAAATTGCTTAGAGTCAGTTTTGCTTACAATACACTTCATATGCTGAATTTGTTTCAACACATTTCTGCTATTTAATATCCACATTTGCATGTATTGGATAAAATCCAATATTTGTAGCACTTCAAACTGGGGGCCACCAAGAAGAGACAAAAATCTGGAAGGGATTAAAAAGATTTGCAAAACAGCGGGTGACAATTTGGGTTCACTTTTACAAATATAACAGGCTGTAGCAAACTGAACAAAATTGCCCAAATTCACTATATTTCATATTTCATTCAGTGTGGTGAACTGTGGCTGTATTTTATTCTTTTTTCCTTTTAGTATGCAAAACAATATTTTATCTGATATTTTTTTCTGGTTTATTTTAAAATCACGGTACTGAATATAGAGATTAGCAAAAAAACAATTACTTCTCCTGGCATTAACTCCTCAATTATGAGCAACTTGGCAGTGTTCTGTCTACTTCTTCTCTTCGCAGTTGCAAATGGATACGAAGAGCCAATGAACCCCGGCGTCCGTCCCTTCGGGAACCTCCCGGATGTGGAGAGGTATGACGAGAACAGTCCTGATGTTGAACACAAAGTGATAGATGTCATGTTCAGAGACTACAATAAAATGTCACGTCCAGTTGAGACACAAACTGAAGTTGTTCACATTGGCATGACACTTGTGGTGAGTTTTGCAGTGAAACTGAATTTTTTCCACTAAATTTCTTTTAGATAATTTTGATTTCAAACGAAAAAACTTGTTCGCTCTTAAACATTTCTGAGTAAAAATAAGCCAAAAAGTTTTTTTTGCCAGCATTGTTGTTTCGCTATGGATATATTATGAGAATCCTATTCGTACTTTTTCAACAATATGAAGATCCCGGCATTGAAAATTTCTCAAAACAAAACCTTCAGAAACACTCTTATGCGCTTAAAAACGAAAATATGAAAAATAATTGCTGATCGTTCCTATCTGGGATAGAGCTTGAATCATTTTGCAGGAACATTATTCGTACACAATCTCGATTAATGTTCAATTCTTAAATTCTTTAAGTAACAGTTTATCTATTATCAACTGTTCTAATTAAAAAATATATCACAATATTTTAGGAGAAGTTTCAAAAATTTCGTTAATTTATATCGTTAGAGTTTGAAAGAGCCTACGATTTAAAAAGTTGCTAAATAAAAGCGAACGGTTCTTTACAAAAATAGTAAACTCTATGCACAAATATTGTAGCTCAGAAAAAATTCTAAGGGGCGAGTTTAGTCTTCCTGCATTGAATGTCTCGTACAATCTTCTATAAAAACGCTTGTAAAACTGAACGAATGCTATTGAAGGTTTATCAAAATTCTACGTGACACAATATCAAAATGAGTTTTTCGAACAACTAATTTTCAGGAAAAAAAAACACAATTAAAATTTTTGCCAATTTTTTCTATTACCTGTAATATTTTGTCATATTACTAAAACAACAAACACAAGTGGACTTGGTCGGAGCAAAGTCATAGTACAAAGGAAGGTGTTTGATGACATTTTTGAGAACAATTAATCTGATCATTGCCAAAACAATTTTCACTACAATTTTTTGATTTTTTGTTTTTGCAAACTATTTGATTCAATGTTTTTGGCTCTACCAATCTATTTTATTGACTCAGTCTATCCGCAGATTCCAGTGGTGTCGTTTGGTTCCAATTAGAACCAGGATGTGAAACAGTCAACAAAAGCCGGTGATCTTTAAAAATATTTATAAACAACAGGTGGGCACCCAATTTTTTAAAGTAAATGTGCTCTTAAACAATTACTTGCTATTGTTCAAAACTTCTTTAATAATGGTAAGTGCAGCGCTTCAAAATTTGGATTTTTTATAGGTAAAATTTACACACGCTACTTTAGTAGAAATCTTTGACCAACGTTGTGCTCAAAACGCCATTCTTATTGAGATGTAAATATTATAAGGACACAGAGAAACACCCCCAGTTAGCGCTTAATCTGTTCGGAATATTTCCTGTAAAAGTTGTTCTCATAAGAATCAATTTGGAGCACAGAATTGTCCGATAAGAAATGTTATCGAGAGTAGAACGATGTGATCATAGACCAGTCCCGGGTCGCCACTTCATAATAGTCATACAAGGATCTTATAAGATGTCATACAAATCATAACGTTTTTCCTAGTACGATCCTTGTATGACTACTGAGAAATCATATATGAACATGATCTGATTACCAGGAATCATACATCTATTTTTCACTTTGTGTTCAGCCAGAAGACCCTAACGGACAATATCAATTGCAAAGTTGGACATCAAATACAAGATTAAGTCCAAATAGATAACCAAAATTTTGATACTATATGAAGCCATTTGATATCTGCAAAAGGTCATAATAAGGAAATATTCGAAAAAAAAACCAATTTTTGCATTTAATCTCAAATTGGTTTTGTGAATATGATCATATTGCAAAGTTATTTTTTTAGCACACACAAAGAATCAAATACGATATAAATATTCAATATCTCCTCTGACTACGTTATACGAGAATTTGTGGCACCAGTCAATGTTTTATGTGTCATATATGACCTTGTATGATTTCCAAGAAATGTTCTCAACTTCAATAAAAAAAGAAAATTATCAGGCTTTCAGGCTTTGAAATCTTTTGTATGATCCCTGTATGATTTCTAGGAAATTATATATGATCTTTGTACTACTACCAAGAGTTCATACAAATCATATATTGCATAGTATGATTACTAAGAATCAGATATGACCCAGTACGATTAGTAAGAATTTTGTATGATGAGCAACCCGGGGTTCGAGTGCACAATAGTCTAATCAGACCAGTGAGTCTCGTCAAAAACGTGTTTGAGCGCGTGTGTGTCAGATCAGAGGGTAATTTGCGCTGACTTCGGTCTGATCATAAAGAACAGTTAGGTCTGATCATAAGTCAATTCGAGAGCTCTTAAATCGTACAAAACATGTCAACCGTAAATGAGTCTGATCAGAAGTCATTTAGGTCCGAGACATTCGGGTCCAGGATGGTCTGCTCAGAGATGGGTTCCCCTGTGACCTCAATCTGGGTAGTGATGTTTACTAATGTTCGGGTCCAATTTTGTTTTTAGGTGGCTCAGATAGTGAACCTGAATGGGAAGAACCAGATAATGAAAACAAGCGTGTGGCCCAGTCAGTTCTGGAAGGACGAGAGACTGGCTTGGAACAAGACTGGACTGTTCCACGATCCAATTCTTAAAGACAGGGAATTCAGAATACCTCCGGAGGATGTCTGGCAGGCAGATATAGGTAACAAAAACAAATGCTGCTATTGTTGATTTAGAAAATGAAATAGGTCTTTTCCCTTATAGAGGATACGGCCACATATAGATCCAGTGAAATGAAACCCGACACCCCCACTCAAATAGAAATGGTCGAAGAAAAAAGGGGGATATATCGATCAATCAAAAAAATTCGAGAACCAACCGAATTCCAACTATGCCGGGTTAATTTCTCAATTTTCTGAAGACGGGCAAAACCCCTAGTTGGGCAGCATTCTCAGCCCTAATTTATTAAATTAATGTCTACGACCATTTCTTATTAAAGGCTCTACACGCCGCTACTTATGAATAAAAATGCTATGAGTTTGTGCTCACAAAACAATCAAATCAGTATTTTTGATTCTTGGGAAAACAAACAATTCAATTGGGAAAATAAACAATTCGTAAATAGAATTTTAAACATTATAGTTTTTTCAAATCCGTCGAGCAGAAGCTATCATGAAAAGAGTACGTAATCAACCCTTTATTTCACGTGATTGTAGCTTATTTGTAGCGCGTGATTAAATAGGATTTTCATTACAAGCCAGCTCCCAAACCAAATAAAGTGGGACAATTGGTCCACAAAAAAGAACCATCTTAATAAACGTAAAAGAAGGCCTCACGGTGTGGAATAAGGCGACAGAGAAACGATTATACTAATAGGTTTATTCTATTACATTAATTAATATATGATAGTATAGTAAATTATGCTATAATAAAACCATGTCAAAACAGTCCCAGACAAAATGTTCCCGGACCAGTTGCAAATATAAACTACAAACAGTTAAACATAATCTATGAGTTAAGCTTAAGGCACTGGTTTTGATTGAAATGAATTAAGATTATTCCAGAAATTTGGTTCAAAATATTTAAATTGGCAAAAACTATGTCGCACTACATTATAATCGGAATTTCACCTCACAATGCATATGTCTTAAAAAAATTCCACAAATTAAAGGAATATTAGTTAGTATCTAATGTTAGGGGCACTTGCTCCTAGCGTTGCATGCTGAACAAGAATTTGGTAACTAAAAATGAGTTTTCAAAATAATACTATCGAATGCTTCAGTGTTGTTGAACAACATAGACGGACAGTACGAGCCCACTTACCCAGTGAAGATGTTGATTAGAAAGGATGGCAGCATCACCTGGATGCCTCCCTCCATCTTCAACACCTGGTGCCAGATGGATGCCAGACACTTCCCATTCGACAGCCAGGTAATCTCTGAAGCGATCTAATATATTGTTTCGAATATATTAAATTGGGAGCAATTTTTGTGCTGAATAGGTTCAAAGAAGCTCAAAAGTGAAGGTAATTTCCAGATTGACGTCTCAGACAGAAGTGACCTCTGGTCAGACTATTTTGGGTCACATACGTGGGCTAATGTGCGACCAAAACTCATAATCACACAAGCGCTTAAGTCTCAAAATTAGTCCCAACTATGATCACTAATCGGTCTGATCAGAGGGCAGGGTTTTGATATTATCCAGATTGTAGAATTTTATACTTTGCTTAGGTGGTCTAGCTGGGGACCGACTAGCGCCCAAAACTCTAACAAACTGAAAGGGGTGTTTTGATGGCTCTCAGACTTCTATTAAAGGGTTACTTTGACCCCATGCTGCTCTTGTCGGCTGTAAGAAACTCTAGTTGGAATCATGAAGTAATTCAAGTAATCAAATAACATCAAATGAACAAACAAGAAATGCAAAAGGTCACAAAATCAGATCAAAAATCAAACAGAGTTTAATTATAAAAGATGGTTCACAACTTTAACTCTGTAACCAAATTCAGAACTAAAGAACTACTATTCTCTCAATTCTACAAGCTCTCAATTAAGCCGCTTGATCTAGCTGCAGTTCTCCGGTGTTCTCGGTGTTCTGATTTCCAATCGCGCAAAACGGTGTTCTGATTTTCAATCTTGCAAACCGCTGTTCCGATTTCCAATCGCGCAAACCGCTGTTCTGAAATTATCAAGTCAGTTCAACTCTCGCAACAATGTTTTTGTTATCACAAGTTCCCTACAGGTCAACTCCTAAGCTACAGCTCTGTTATGGTACTGTTCTGGTAATGTCGTGGTTCTACTCCTTGATAATTATTCAAGCAACAACGTACAAGAGTGATCAAAACAAAAGAATTTGTTCACATCGCTTTACGGACCACATTTTTTTCAATGCTTTTCTTACGTAAAGTTTGTTATGACTTCGAAAGATTAATCAAATGACCTGAACGCCTTCTTTATACATTAAGAACTTCTATTCAAGCTATTCAAACTAGACAATAGCAGTATCAGACTTATGGCGCTAGCAATTAATCAATCGGTCATCTTCAGAGCTTCAGAGTTGTTCCAGCTCATTTCAAACTATTGCTATTAAATAGTTTCTCAGCCTCTCCAAAAATTATAGTATCGTCATGAAACCTGGCACATTATATCTATAAATCACTCCCTAAAACATTGCGTAACTAAAGTTGGGAATCTGAAAAGGGACCTGTGCACTTTGTCTCATCCCAATTGTACGATTGCCACGCTGGAACTCGAAAATCAGATTTTCCGAATTCTACACTCCTTCCTGCTACATTATTCGCCCGAATATTTTCTAAGAATCTGTTTGATCTAATTCGCCAACATTGTTTAATACTAATGTATCTTCTTTTGTTTATTCTAAGTATTGTGTTCCACTTATCAGTCGCTTTCGTTGCATACACAGTTTACTTTTCCATTAATAAATCAACAAAACACCACAACAGGCTTATTCACTTAAGCTAGGCCTAGTAGGCCAAATTATGAACCATCGTTATCTGCAACTGAATATTAATGGTACATCATCGTATTACTCTAGAGCGATTAACATATTTACAACAATTGAATTCGAATCAACAATTATAGCTAAAACTACTAGAAGTATTACGCAAATTAAAAATTTGTCTCCGTTTTTAGATACAACACATATAACAACTAACAAAGAGGCAATTCAATACCACTTTCTGTTACGTCACATCTACACAATCACTGATTAATTGAACCATCGAATCTTTTCATCAATTAACCCCGCCATCTCACCAAAAATTCTATTTGAACAATTAGGTATCTATCAATTTAATTAAATTGGTTCAACTTACTTTTCTAATAATGTTTCAAGCTTAGTTATACGCAAAGAGCTTGCTAATCACAAAACTCACAAACCAATTTTCTGTGTTTAACACTTGATACTTCATGCATCCTCTAACAGTAACAGTTAGGATAAAAATATCAAGCAATTATTCTGCCACAAACAAACTTAACGCCATTAATTAAAAATTCGGACTAACTTTAGCACTTTTTAGACACAGAAATTAACTTGAAACACAAAAATAGATACTAAAATAAGAAGAAGCTATCGGGTTTAGGATTATGAAGCCGACTGAATTTCCTCAAAACATTTCTTCCTTCGATGCTTGAATGGACGTCCTCTCATCTCCTCATTGGATCGCAACTTCACATTGGGGGGTCTCCTGGAACACCATCTCCTCGTCAACTTCAGCCTGCTCCATCTCTACTTCCGAATTGTCTGAGGCCACATCGATCCTCGCAATATCGTATTCCGAGCACTGTTGAGCCCAATTTCTGTCCGACGGCAGGATCGTATTGAACAAAAACAACTGCAAATCAACCACCAAATAGAACTTCTCCTCTTTGTTCTGATCGTCATCCTTCGGCGATAAGATGAAGTCGTGCTGCGAGATCTTACCGCTATTTTGGGTTTCGTATCCAAATCTCGGCTCGATCAATTTCTCTATCACCTTAGTTCTATCAATCAGCTGATGGCTCAAACAAATAATTTGACTTACTTGCCAGTTTGTTCGATCATCAATTGCTAAGTCTTCCGGTGAAATGAAAGACTCACTCGCTTTGGCTAACACCTGTTCACATTTTCTGGATCTGAAGTCTTCACTACAATAGCCAAGTGATTCCGCTGATTGCTCACTGCGACTTGAGTCGGCTTCTATTTTGCCTTTCCACCCTCTCAGATTTTGCTTTCTGACACCGATTTTGAAGTTTTCTAGACACTTCTTATAGAATTTTGTGCACTGATTTCCATGACCAAACCTCTTCCGCTTAGCCGTTCTTCAATGTCCTACATTTTGTCCTTGATTTGACCATTGAAAATAAAATTTTTCTCCTAAAATTGGGTTAGTCAAGAAAATCTTGTTTAATTGAACGTCCAATTTGCGCTCAGTACCACTTTCCCGCACCGTGACAGTCTCCCCTCCATCCTAATCTTCTGTCCATGCGTCTTCAACTCTAGGCAAGTTCTTTTCCAGTCTGGCCCGCAGCTCGGACGTACTTAAGCACGACTGGTTCTCAAGACCCAATGTACGATTATAGCTCCTCTGCAATTCCTGACATTCCTCCGAATCAGACCTGCAGTTACCTATCACTCCTTTTTTGTGAACAGTTGTTTTTATTGAGTCATTAACTGAACAAAACTTCAATTGTTCTGTTATTTCAGTGAAACTGGAGAGTGGATTCTGCTCACTTGTGGAAATTGCTCCACATATACCTCTGATAGGACTCTATGACGAGTTTTCCTATTCACACTCAGCGACTCTACCTAAAGATAGCACTTCTAATTCACCTCAATTGTTCCGTGGATATACCACTGAAACCACTGAAGGGTAGTTTTATGGGACTTGAAGATTGTCAGTTTTAGACGTGCTTGATTCACTAACTTTGAGAACGCCTGTTCTTTTCCAGCAGAAGTCTGTTTCACAACCCCTCGAAAAAAATTGGATCCTAACTCTTCTGTTCAAATTTTGGGGTCTCTGGACTAGGCTCCTAACAATTTGAAAGTCAACAACTGCCCGTCTACTAGTTTTTGACTATGCTTCAAACTCCTGAGCCGTTGAATCTCTTTGTAGATAATTAACTTCACACAGTTTTGGCCGTTTCGCTTTTATGTCACTCGGGATGCCACTCCACGCAACTTGTCTAGAAATTTCACCAATTCTATTTGTTTGTGAGTCTTTACATCGCCAGGGTCTAGAACTGACGCTCGGGGGACAAACGGAGTCATTACTTTCCTTACTGATTTTATTTTTGTTTCGAAAAGACTCCCCTTCAAAACTACTAGATGCACAACCCCCTTATCTCAACTATACACAAAACTTCTTCAAATACGGTGCCAAACTCTTCAATCAAATTAGCTCTAAGATTGTCCTCGGCAAGCCTTTCTGCAAAAATTCTTTGAATGAACTCTTTTTGCGTCATATCAACTTCGACGCTTCCTACTAGAGAGGAAAAATCGGGTGCCATGAGAGGTACATCTTTACGGCTTTTTTGTGTACATCCAAAGATCTCTGGAGGAAGCTCAGTTTCCTCATCCTCACTGCCCTCATTCTCCAAATCACTCAAGAAGAGACAGTCATCTTCTCTATCATTCGCTGATGCGTTTTAAACGTAATAGACAAAACCTTCGGGCGTCCTTCCTACTCTCCTCTGGCCGTTTTTTGTTTCTTGCTCTCTATATCACGGCGCTGCCTTTCCTCCTCTTCCTTTTCAACTTTTCAATGTAACTCTTTATCCCCCAATGTTTTTTGTGCATCAATATTTTTTGCAATGTTCAACTTTATTGAAAAGTTTCTTTTCCTCGACAGGCTTCTACATCAAATTTAATAAAAGACTTATCTTCTGTCCGGTTCTTTGATTGTACCGATACTTAATATGTTTTTGCAGACTCCTCACTCAATTGTAGCAAATCTACCACGTTCTAAAAGTTCCTCCTTGCTCCATCTTGGTTACTGCATCATATTCTCACTTATTCCGAAAGAAATTCATTGAGTTCAAAATCGTCCTTTGAGTTCTCACTTATACTGCCTCCTGTTTGACCATTTTCACTCTTCTCTTTCTCTTCCATTACACTTCTTCCCCTACTACTAATAATGTCCGTACAATTACAGTTTTATTCCCTACTTATAGATAGCCTCTTAGAATTGATGTCAAAGTATCGTCCTAACGACATTACCCGTTAACCAGTTTCCAACAGAATCGGAAAGGCAAATCGGAAACCGCTTGCAACGCCCAACCTATCAACAGACAAAGCATTGACGTCATTTGTAACACGTCTTTAACGGCAAAAAAGTACATCCTCCGGTCTTCCCATTTCGGAAACCTTTTCCGACCGAAAATACTCTACAAACGGGAACGCACTTCAATCCATGTTTACTAAATAAGTAAGTATCTTTTTTTCTCTACTTTTTCGTGGTGTTCCTCAGCTCTAGCTCTTTCTACGCTGTCTAACAGTCCTCTCAGTCTCGGAGGATAACTTTGCCTCTCACTTCTGCTAAACCCGATTCCTTCTCTCCTATCAGTATCAACTGTTACTCTAACCTGACTTAATCTGGTTTGCCACTCTACACTAAAGTCCTACTGCTGTTGAACCGCCACTGGCCTATTTTGCAAACTTCTCTTTGCCTTCTGCCGCAGAGTCAACCTCTCTAACTCGTGCTCCTCCATTTTGAAGGAAGGATTAAACCTGTGGAAAATCTCTCTCTCTCTCTCTCTTCCTCTCTCTCTTTCTCTCTCTCTCTCTCTCACTCCTCTGTCCACAAACCTTACACTAGCAACTCTCACATGCCAGAATACCAAATTTCTTGTTTCAAGCTCTCAATAATCTGAACTGGCCTTCTTTCTCTCAAGAAAAACCAATTGCTAACAAGCACAGTTTTACTGAACTTGCTTTCATTCAGCTTTTCCTTCTTTAGACTAGCTCTATTTCTCACTTCTCTTTACCTCGCTTCACAAATTTTTAGATCCCAGCCAAGTCCCAGTAACAACCTTTGCTAAGAAAGCCGATGCTCTACTCAATTCTCTGCACAAACTCAACCTCACGCAACTTATGCTCTTGACTAAGTCAAAACACACTCTCATCTATCTTTTAATCTCAAGAAAAGCTAAATGTTAACAATACCAGCAGTCGAACTCCAATTCAACTGAAAACTGCTCTGCACACTCGCACTCTCTGTTTCTCTTCCTCTCCGTCAAGCTCCAACGTGACTCTGTCCATTGGTTTCTCTTTCTTCTTTACTCGTCGTCGCACAAGTCAATTCTACTTCACTCTCTTGTTGTTCGCCCTTGCAAAGTCCAACGTCGGACTACAAGCACAACAGCCGTCAGTCCACTCCAACTGTCAAGAAGTCTCGAGAGTGCCCACCCAGGAGCGCCACTGTAGTATTATGTACTTTGCTTAGGCTGACTAGCTGTGGACCAACTAGCACCCAGAACTCTAACAAATTAAAAGGGGTGCTTTGATGGCTCTCAGAATTCTATTGGAGGGTTACTTTTTGCCCATGCTGCTCTTGTCGGCTATAAGAAACTCTAGTTGGAATAATGAAATGATTCGGTTAATCAAATAACATCAAATGAATGAACAAGAAATGAAAAAGCTCACAAAATCAGTTCAAAAATCAACCAGAGCTTTATTATAAAAGATGGTTCACAAATTTAAATCTGTAACCAAATTCAGAACAAAAGAGCTACTATTCTCTCAATTCTACAAGCTCTCAATTAGTCCGCCTGATCTAGCTAGCTGCGGATCTCCGGTGTTCTCGGTGTTCTGATTTCCAATCGCGCAAACCGTCGTTCTGAATTCCAATCGCGAAAACCAGTGTTCTGATTTCCAATCGCCCAAACCTGTGTTCTGAAATTATCAAGTCAGTTCAACTCTCTCAACAATTTTTTTGTTATCACAACTTCTCTACAGGTCACCTCCTACGCTACACCTCTGTTATGGTACTGTTTTGGTAATGTCGTGGTTCTACTCCTTAGTAGCTAATCAAGCAACAAAGTACAATAGAGATCAAACAGAAGAATCTGTCCACATTGCTTTATGGACCACATCTTTTTATGATTTTCTTACGTAAAGTTTGTTATGACTTCAAAGGAACAATCAAATGACCTGAACGCCTTCTTTATACATTAATGACTTCTATTCAAGCTATTCAAACTATACAATAGCAGTATCAGACTTATGACGCTACCAATTAATCAATCGGTCATCTTCAGAGCTTCAGAGTTGTTCCAGCTCATTTCAAACTATTGCTATGAAATAGTTTCTCAGCCTCTCCAAAAATTATAGTATCATAATGAAACCTGGCATATTATATCTATACATCACTCTCTAAAACCTTGCGGAACTAAAGTTGGGAAAATGAAAAGGGAACTATGCACTTTGTCTCATCTTAATGGTACGATTGCCGCTCTAGAATTTGAAAATCAGATTTTCCAAATTCTACACAGATAAAAGACAGAGATCGTCATTTGATCATAAGTTGATCAAAACCTGATCAAAGCCTGATAAAAAATTAATGTCGGGGCAATGATTTTATCACATAACTCAAAAAAGGAGTGCTTAAGTTTGCTCGTATCCCCTTCATTTAAATTTTAGTTATTAGTTACAGAGATACAATAATACCACCGATCAAATGTAAAAGCGATAGTAACTATACAAAACTTCCATTACTTTCATTCACAAAATTTTTTTGGTTATAATTAGCAACATTTTGTTTTCTATTCCACGTTGAGAATATTCTGTTCCAGAATTTCTCACATTATATGAGATTTAAGAATACTTAGGTCTGAAGGTAAGAATAGAGGTTCGAGTTTTGAAAAATGTCTGATCAGAGGTGGTTTTGGAAGCCCTAACTTAAGTCACACCACAATTTTTGGTGATTGCAAGCTGGTGTGATCATAGCTCTATTTTTTGCCTCTGAAAGCAAAATCAGGAAATAGGCAAAATCAGGAAATCAGAAAAATCAGGAAAAATCAAGTCTGAAACCGCAGCATGGGATGCGTGATGGACTGCGAATGCACTCCGACCAAATATTTGTAAAATTTCAATTGTATAATCAACTGCTAAAAGAACTGCAAAGGCAAAAGACAATAAAGAAAGAAAAATATAATTATTTGCAGCTGAATACCACTTTAAACAAACCAGATGTACAAAATATTTCCGAAGCAATAAAACGGCTACATTTTGTACATGCAATCTCGTGAAAAAAAATTATTATGATCTGTCTAGATGGCCCCATATAGCATTTGCAAAATATTAGATAAAACGAGGGTATGCGATGAAAACTAGCAGTTCAAAGGAGTAAATCGGAACACGTGAATGCACATAAGATTTCGTCTTTACTTACAAGCGAATACAATTTTACACTACATTTGTTTTACCTGTCACATAAATAGTAATGAAACTGAAACAGGGGTATAACTCTGAAACGTGACGGAACGGAACCCAGGTTTAGGTACGCGACCATAGACCGATCTGATCAGACCATTAGGTCGCACACCGGTGGCGTGGTGCGGCCCAAAATACAAGGTCTGCGAAACGCTTGAGTGGCACGATGATCTGGACAATGGTCGCACTACGGCCTGATCAGAAGGCAAAGTCTCGGAAATGGTCTGGACAATGGTCGCGCTACGGTATGATCAGAGGGCAAAGTCGCACTATAGGCTGATCATAGGTCGCACGAAAGTCCGAACAATGATAGCACTACGGACTGATCAGAGTACAAAGTCACACTATAGTCTGATCATAGGTCGCACAAAAGTCTGGACAATGGTCGCACTACGGTCTGATCAGAGACCAAATTCCGGACATAAGTTGCCCCAAAATCTGACCACAGAGTATTAACTGACAAAATTTTTTTTACTGCAGATTTTTATCACTGTTTTTGATAACTCAACACAAAAATTGCAGGCACTTCAAAATGACTTTCTGTTTATATTTTTATCAATTAGCTTTGTCCTGACCTTAACAAGATATAATAAATTATTAAATTTTAAATTGAGTAGTACATAGGTTTGAATTGAATAATTTAAACAAAGGGTTTAAACATGTATTCAGAAATGGTCTGATCAGAGGGAGCGTTGGTCGCACTAAAGTTGTACAAAATTTTGGGTCGCACGAGAGTCGCACGAAATACATGGGTCGCATGTTAGTCTGATCAGAGGTCTTTTTTGGGCCGCGCTACGGTCGCAAAATTTCTTGAGTCACAATACGGTCTGATCAGAGGACTTTGGGTTGCACGATGATCTGATAAGAGGGCAAAGCCTGTGAAATGGTCTGAACAGAGCGGTCTAGGGTCCCGCACCTAGACCTGGGAAACAAAACAATTTTTAACAGTCTTTTGCTTTTTTCTATTTCAACGGAAGTGATCCTTAAAAATTGCAATTTTTGTTATTTTTTCTTTTGCTAATGTCTGAAATTTAAATATGCTGTAAGACAAGATATGCAGGCGAAACATTACTTGGAAGACTGGAGAGCTTTACCAGAAACATTAAAAAAACCGGTTCGAGATGTGAGAGGGTGTAGGCAAAACATTTTGCAAGAATTGCACAGAATGTGCTCAAATTATGAAGTTTTACGCGCTGATTGTGCCGAATAAAACATTTTGCAGCCATTGTCATTTTATTTTGTACAAAAATTTAGCACGTTTCTCAGCATATCTCCTACATAGTTTCATCGCTTCCAAAAAAACGACTTCAGCACTTTCACCACGTTTTTTACATAACTTAAGCATATCACTTACACAAATGCACATTTTTCAAGCAAACTTCACATAAATTCAGCAAAATAGGGAACTCAACGACTTCAAAACGTTCCTTACATAAAAAAATTATCGTAAAATTCAGGTGCAAGAAATCCGGGTAAATGAAAAGTACAGATTTGGTGTGCCTGTCCATAATGCAGAGAGGAAAAGTCCGTACTGCAAAACCGAAATGCTGTATACTCATTGTGACCGCGCTGTTTCATATCACGGGCGTGGTGATGCAATAACCACGCACAATAGAATCTACGATAGAATTCTTTCAGCAAGTTCCACAGCAATTTATTTTCCCGCCGTAGAAAGGAAGAACATTATTCCAGGCCGCAACTTAAGGCTGGGTGACTTCTATGTTCCATGCTGGCAATTAGGTACGACAGCTGTCTTCGATGTGACTATGGTTTCATTGTTGCAACAAAACTCAATTGCATTTGCGGCTTTGAAGGCTGGTCATGCTTTTGAGGCAGCAGAAGTGCAGGAGCGTGGCACACATCAAAACAGTTGTTCCTAAAGGGACATTATTTATTTTCAAGAGCTGTTTAACTTCTTGGGGGTTTCTCGCTGACAATCATGAGGAAACTTCAGCGAATGGCTGCTTTTTTAGGGGGCCTGGCAATTGTCACTGAAAAATTATCCCATTCAATTTCCGCAATCGCTATCCGAGGAACTGCATCCATGATAATTGCTACAGCTCCATGACATCCCTAATTGCGTTGATGTAAACTCACCCAAAAAAAAGTGGATTATTGGACGCAAATCCGATGAACAGTACGGCAAAAAGGGAGACAGTAATTTCTTAACACTTAGATGTACCCAATAAACGGGGATTCTTATTTTTACTACCAAACTACCCGATCGCAGTGGCCATGAGGTAATACTTCAGCATTGAAAACCCGATTGTGTGGGTCACAATTCCAAGATGAGTCCAAATGACAACTTGATCTGCTCTCTATTTGAGCTGATGATTTTTGCGACTAGCTAAGACTCAATACGGAGATGTCTAACTAAGGAAAATAATTATTCGCTGCGTTTTGGTAATTCTCCGACTGTTTTTTTATCTGCTCCTATCTGCTACTCTACTTTTTGTCTCTACTTTATCTGCTCTAAGGCAGGGCTGTTAGGTCTTGTTTTTTATCTGCTCTCATCTGCTACTCTACTTTTTATCTCTACTTTATCTGCTCTAAAGCAAGGCTGTTAAGTCTCTTTCCGCTGATGATTTTGTGTGTACAGAAGCCAAAACAATAACGAAAATCAGAACTTACAAGAAAGCAGCCTTATAAAAAGAGTACTTCCGCTCGAACCATGAAAAGACCATGCTCACGAGCGTTGTGATACCTATGGATACATAAATATATATCGAAACTCTTATGTGTACTAAATTATAAATTACCCTCTATTTTAATATTTATATCATGCATTTTAAAACTAAGATTATGGTGCTTTCTATTGTTCGCATATAATTATATTCCCGCTAGTCTACAAAAATATTTCATAGTTTGTTCACACTATTTTATGGTAGTAATCATAAACTCGACTAATCTTCTGAAATCAAGTTGTCTCTGCAATCGCTCTTCAATTACACAAGATAAAACTGGTCTGGATTCGCCTTGCAATTCCATTTAGTAAATTCAGTAAATTCACATAATCACGGATTCGCTCCGCGATTCCACGGTAAACTTAAGACAGTGTATTTGCGATACTAATACAATTCAATTAGCTACTCTCAGCTATAACATGGTGCAGTCAGAAATAAAGGACAGTGGCAAATCTCTACTCGGAATTCAACCCTTTTGGGAGAAAGCAACTCTAGAGCCCCCTCTTCTTTGGGAGTTTTGGAGAACACAACTCAAACTTCCGATTCTTGCTCCCGAATGGATTGTAGTGGACCTTCTCTTGGCCGACCCACCAGAGCATATTGTTTTACCCCCTGAACTCGCTTACGAAGATGAGTTTGAAACTCCTACAGCGCAATCGGAACGAGATCGACGTACTCGTAATGAACAAGCAAAAAGGGCGTGGAAAAACCACTGCTTACGCATTGAAGCTGTAGGCGTACTATGCGGAAACAAACCTTGGAAAATTTGCGATCGGAAGTATCCCCATTGATGAACTTGAGTCTCGGAACAGAAGGACGACGAGTTTTCAATTCAAAAAAATCGACTGTTAATTTTGACAAAATTTCAACAAGGAATCTCTGTGATATCTTAAACAAAACTTTCATTCGTTTTCATATTATAACTTTTGATCGATGTCTCTTCCTTACGCGAAAACAACAAAAGGGGGAACCAATTGAAAAGTTCTACGATAATCTCAAAGAACTTTCTTAAAACTGTGACCTGGGAGAAAAGGGAGATACCATTATCAGAGACGTTTTTATTGCAACTATGCAAAATGAAGATATTCAAAAAGAGCTTCTAAAAGAAACGGTGGAACCCGATAAAGCTTTGGCAATCTTAATAAACATCAAAATGGGCACCCTCAAT
This sequence comes from Convolutriloba macropyga, assembly GCF_964194025.1. Classification (NCBI taxonomy): domain Eukaryota; kingdom Metazoa; phylum Xenacoelomorpha; order Acoela; family Convolutidae; genus Convolutriloba; species Convolutriloba macropyga. The sequence continues at coordinate 14,821,890 of NC_134478.1, read as the reverse complement.
CAACTTAAAATGACTGCCATTAAATCCGAACTCAATTCCACAGTCAATCAAGTACAACGGATGCGCATCGCAAATGCTACCCTCTTTTCAAATATGAACAACACTGCCTGAAAGGCCTACAACTTGACATTTTTGTGGAAGGAATTGAACTTCAGAACATCGTAATGTCATGCACGTTGAAAGAAATGCAATAACTGTGGCATTGAAAATCACTTCGCAAAGGTCTGCCGAAAATCCAAGGATCCTAGTTCATATCCAAAACCCAAACCACGGGCCAACAATGTCGGAAAAGATGATCAGACTGATGATGTCAATCAAATTTTGGCTGATTTTGATCCTGATTTGGAATCAACCTACTCATCGGATGAAGATAAATGTATTGCACCAGTATCTTCAGTAGATTCTACAACTACTATAGAAGCAATCAATCTCCTTGTGGTACTCGGAAATACAGCAACAAATGTTTTGGTGGATTCGGGTAGTGTTTGCAGGATAATAAATGAAACGCTGGCAAATTCTAGCATCTCCCAAGACTCCAATTTGAAGTGGATACGTGAGGCAGCTCCCAAACAATTGAAAACTTGCTATAATGAACTCATTCAAACGCTAGACATTCTACAAACGTCCATTCAAAGTAACAATTGGTACGCGAATCCAATTGAAATTCAAGTAGTAACAGATGGTCATTTGTTCCCTGCCCTTGGAATTTCAATTCAGCAATCTAATAGCCCGAAGACAGTTAATCAGATAGAACAAGAACACTGTCCAATCAAAAAACAAATTGCAACCAATTTTCCTGATTTAATCTCCAGAATTGGTAAGTCAAAATTACATACAGTTCGCTTAAAATTTCATAAACATTTTAACCCATCACACCAAAAAGTCGTCGTGTTCCTATAAACTTGTTACACAAAGTATCCGATGAATTGAAGAAACTCTTGGACCAAGGACATATCGAAAAGTTACAGGAATGCTCCGATAAAAACTTTATTTCCCCAATCGTAATCACGGTTAGGAAGGACAAATCGTTTAAATTAGCTCTTGATTCAAAAGTTTTGAATAAAGCAATTCATAAAAATAAGTATCAAATGCCGACCATAGATAGTCTTATCGACTCCATTTCACAACACATCAACGATTCCAATCAAGGTGATAATGTTTATTTTTCAACAATTGATTTAAAATATGCGTATAGCCAACTAAAATTACATCCGGATACCTCTCGCCATTGTAATTTCAATATCATTTTTGGTGACTCAACTGGTACGTATCGTTTTAAAACGGGGTTTTACGGTCTTACAGATATGCCGGCAGAGTTTCAAAAGGCCATGGATTACACATTGGTTGGTTTGAATAATACATATTGTTTCCTTGACGACACAATTGTAGTTAGCAAAGGTAGTAAGGAATCGCATATCAAATACGTCTATAAAAGTTTACAAAAACTTGACGCCGATAATCTCCGAACACACTTAAGCAAATGTCATTTTGCAAAACACCAGATAAAATGGCTTGGTTTCACATTCTCCAAAAATGGTGTTAAACCTATAGAATTGAAAACAGCAGCAATAGCAGAAATCAAGGCTCCAAAAGCATTGAAACAACTACGGTCATTCTTAGGTAGTGTTAATCATTTAAGCAAACTTATTCCCAACCAGGCAAAAATTGGTCACCCCCTCCGGCATTTATTGAAGAAAAATAAAAAATTTATTTGGACTGAAAATCACCAAATTCATTTTGAACATATTAAAAGTACAATTGCAAATGCTACGGAAAACACTCATTTCAATCCGACATTGGAAACGCGAGTCACATGCGATCCATCTCGTCAAGGCCTAGGTGCCGCACTTGAGCAATTGGATTGTGAGGGGTGGAAAACGGTGGCTTTTGCATCTCGTTTTCTTAATAGCAATGAAGAACGTTACAGTATCAATGAACTAGAATTGCTTGGTGTGGTTTGGGCCATCGAATATTTTAAATATTATCTTTCTGGGGAAAAAATTAAAGTTTTGACAGATCGCGGAGCTCTCCTTTCCGTTTTAAAATCTCATGGTTCAAATAAATCCTATAATAGTCGATTAACAAGGTGGATTGATCGTTTGTTACCCCTTGACTTTAAGATAGAACGTATTTCTGGCACTATGATGGGATGCCACTAGAATGGGATTAGTTGATTATATTTCGCGCCAACCAAATCAGAAAGCAAAAAGCATCACTCAATATGATGAGGAATTCATGATAGCTACAATTTCCCGCATTCGCGACGCAATTACCACTTTATTTAGTCACTCAAATAAAATTCCATTCCAGAAGCAGCACAATACCAGCAAATGTCAATTACAAGTAAACAAAACGCGCGTCAACTCTTGCAATGTTGCTAAAAGTAGCGCACATACTCCAAATGCCTCAAATAACTCACTCACTACCACAACAAAAGTAAATAATTACAATCCAAAACTCATTTCAGGCTTTAATTGTCACGCAAATCACTTGCTCAAAATTAATGCTGCACCCGCTTCGCAAATCCAGTCGCAAAAATCAAAGTTCAATTCCGCCACTAATCTTGATAAGAAAGTAAACCATATCGCAATGTCTGCTAATGAGTCCTCTCAAATCAACCCCTCAGCCTCCCCGCAAACTCCCTGAGTAACATTCAGAACTCAATTGACGCCGAAATCGAACACAAGTACGATTATCAACAATACCCAGACCTCTTCATCACCAGAAAACCGACACATCGCATTTTCCCAGGAGGAGATCTTTGAAAACAATTTGAATCAGCTCTTCATAAACTCCTTCCTCGCAGTCCTTACCGGCAAGGATACCGTCTTGAAGGAATTCGGGGATTGTGTGATGCAAGATGACGAGGCTGGATGTAAAGAGGTCAGCACATACATTCACTCTTTCTGGAAGGACCTCCACGTGAAATCTGGTTGTCTGTGCGTCGACGAACGCGTCGCGATTCCAGACTTGATTAAAGATGCCGTAATCGAGTCGATTCATATGACACACCCCGGTAGATGGGGAATGATCTCCTTATCCCAATATGAATGGTGGCCCTACATGCACAGGGAAATCCTCGCTAAAACTTCTGATTATGTCCCATGTACAGATATTAGTAGGAATCTCAAACCTATTTTTCCTAAATCTAAATAGCATCCGCATAAACTATGTCAAAAACCTAATGAGGAAATTCAAATTGACTTTGGGGGTCCAATTTTGAATGAAGTGTATAAAGAAATCTACTTTCTCACATGTATCAATCAATATTCAAAATATCCTACAGTTGAATTTTTCGAAAAGGCTAATGCGACAAATGTAGTTAAATTTCTAGGTGAATATGCATATAATCATGGAATTCCACGAACAATACGTTTAGACCAAGCAACCTGCCTAGTAGGTAAATAAGTCACAAATTATTGCAACGAAAATAATATTAACATTCTCGACGCTCCTGTAGGCGATCATGGGGCTATTGGATTAGTAGAGCGAATGACCCAAACAATAAAATGGCGTCTCTCCTGTATAAAAGCTGAAAATAAAGAAAATTTTTCTACTTCCATTGCAATTAAGCAGATTATTTCAGACTTCCGTTTAACAAAACAGAAAACTACAAAGATAACACCGTTTGAAGCTCATTTCGGTCGTCCTGCAAATACTCCTTTAAGAATATTAGTACTGTTCCATCAAGTTTAAATCTAACTTATGAAAAAATTATTAACCACTATTTAGATGCTGATACGGTCCCCTTAGAAGACTATTTAGATGATGATACGGTCCACGCCGTAAAAGTTAGGGACAGTGATCTTGCGAAATTTGGCACTAAAGCTGAGCGAGCAACTAATCTGTGGACATATGCGCAATGTCGACCAGCCCCATATGAACCACAGAAAAGAAGATAGCTAAACACAGCAATGACTTAAAAAAACAGAAGAGGGGAGAAATTAAAGTCCGTCATCGTCAGGGAGACACCCCGTCGGTAGTCTCTTCCGTCAATTCAAATGTAACCCGTGCCCTAACAGTTCGTAAACCTTCAAAGCCTCAGCCTAAACGTCGCCGAACTACAGTCTCCCTGAACGAGCCCAGTGAAAGTATATCCCATGATTAACCCGGAACCTCATCAGTACCCACTCCGCCAGTACCAAAACATCATGAACAAGCTGGATCGTCACTGGTATCCGACTCTCAAACGCCGAATGCAGGACGGAAGCGTAAACTGCCTAAATTTTATGGCGTTTCGGAGGCATACGTTTCACCAACCAGCACATTGGCTCCATCTAGCCCTTCAAAGACAAAAAAACGGAAAACTAAAAAACAAAATAAGAAAAGTTCAGCAACCGAAGAATCGGTAGTGGCATGAATTGCAGAACAATCCCGAATTCCATCTCCACCAAGGCCTGATATACAGATTGGACAAGTATCACCACCCCATTCTCGAATCCGATATTATGAATACGAGCAAGAAAGAGAAATGTCAGTATGGGATGCCGAGAATGAAAATTAATGAAAACTGATAAAACTCTCAAACTGTCAAAAACTACTTCTTTTAATTTAGGTCATGTATTCGCAATGTGAATCCAATTCATTGTGTGTGTGTTAATTTATTCGTTACATTTTTTTTTTCTTTTCCATATTCATAATTCTTTAATGTATTCGCTCGGCGAATACCGTTTTAGTTGTGTTTTCAAATTTAAATTGGTGCATCTGCCTCTCAATCTCAATGATACAGCATCAAATATTATATCCGATGTTTGTGCATTTAAATTTCTCAATTTCAATTTGCTTTACAAATTCATAAAATTAAGCTTTTTCGTTTACTTTAACTTAACATTCGTGGTGCTTTTCCACTTAATGTTTATGCCATTCGTAATGTTCATTCACTTGCATACGTTTAGTTTATTCGTGTTGTTCTTTCTAAAAAATTGTACATACATTTCAATTTTTCCTGTCCAGGGGGAAATGTGATACCTATGGATACATAAATATATATCGAAACTCTTATGTGTACTAAATTATAAATTACCCTCTATTTTAATATTTATATCATGCATTTTAAAACTAAGATTATGATGCCTTCTATTGTTCACATATAATTATTTTCCCGCTAGTCTACTAAATTATTTCATAGTTTGTTCACACTATTTTATGTTAGTAATCATAAACTCGACTAATCTTCTGAAATCAAGTTGTCTCTGCAATTGCTCTTCAATCACACAAGATAAAACTGGTCTGGATTCGCCTTGCAATTCCATTTAGTAAATTCAGTAAAACGCACATAATTACGGATTCACTCCGCGATTCCACGGTAAATTTAGGACAGTGTATTTGCGATACTTATACTATTCAATTAGCTACTCTCAGCTATAACAAGCGTGTTCACCATACTCACAATCTGTTCACGAGTGCTGAAAAATTGTAAAAAATCTGTTGGAGGGTGAGCGCATTAATCGGATAATTATGTAATAGTTATCCACTGAAACAATTAAAATTTTAGGAAATTTTTCTTATTGTAAGAATTAGGCCAAAATCAACAAAGAATTTAAGTTGCTTTTTTCTTCCATATGAGGGTTTTTTATTTGTCCAGAAAATAAACTGCTGTATTTTGAGATCTGATGTCTAACTGACCCTCAGTTAGACATCACAAAAACGACATTTCAGAAAAAAACGACACGAGCCGAGCTTATCAATAGACAAAATAAACTAAACATTTTTTCTTACATCCATTATTGTTTGGAAAAAATTGTATTTGTAATCTTATCTCAAAATCATTCTTCATTTTAGAAATGCGAGCTAGTGTTTGGAAGTTGGACATACGACAGTACCAAAGTCAAAGTGTCATGTCAAGCCTCCTCCGCCCAATTCGGAGACCCGAACTCGTTCTACGAATCAGCCGAGTGGAAAATAAACAGTGTACCTTGCCACGAATCAACAGCCCCGATCATTGGCTCAGATTTAAACGTATCTCTTGTTATTTTCACTTTTCACGTTACGAGAAAGCCGCTATTTTACCAATGCTGGTTAATAACCCCAACTTTGATTATAATCCTTTTAGTCCCTTTGGTGTTCTATTTACCTGTCGAAGCGGGCGAAAAATTGGGTTTGAGTATTTCGTTAACTTTGACTTGTACCCTACCGTTAATGTTATGTTCGAAGTATATGAGCAACGGTGGCGAAACAGTTCCTATGATTTTACAGTATATAATGTCGGGCATGTTATTAAGCAGTTTATCGGTTATGAGTTCTGTGATTGTGGTTAATATCCATTACCGATCAGCCGACACGGCCGTAATGCCTAATTGGATAAAATTAGTTTTCGTCAAAACTTTACCGAAATATCTTCATATGGAGCGACCTTCAACCAAAAGCGACCGGAAGAAAAAGAAATTACAAAAATTCCTTGACAAACTCAGCATGCAAAACGGAATTATGGAATTCGACGCTGACGGGGTCCCGATTTCTCAGAAATTTAACCCGGGCTTCATTACAGCATCAACAGATATGTCACGACACGCCACGACTGATATAACCGACAGTCCAATTATGGTAACAAAGAACTTCCCAAACAACGAGAACTCGATGACGTCATCGAGCGCTCAGCAACTGACCAATAGGAAGAACCGAAGACCGGGAGAGGGAGCCGAGTCTGATAATGTGAAATTGCCGAACCAGAACCGAGTTCATAACAGTCAACTCGATGTCATGGGAATTTCTCGCGATTTGCAAATTGCGTATGGATGTATCGAATATATTGTTTACAATTTGAAGTCAAATGACGACTCCCAAAAGGTCTCGGATGACTGGCAATTTGTGGCGATGGTTGTGGATCGGTTGTTTTTCATATTCTTCACTCTCACTTGTTCCATTCTGACAACTGCTGTGTTTATTGAGCCATTCGTGAATTACACAATATCCGAATGAATATCGGAGACCAGGAAAAATTCTCACAAATAAAACAAGGCTTAATTTTATAAATAACTGCATTAATTCAGTACAATTGCTCAATCACACAGTTTTAAAAAATAACAAATGACTATTTTCAAGTATCGTTTGTTAATGAAACGAAGTCAAGCCTTTATTGATATCTGCCTAAAATAAGAATTTTGGTTCTACTTCTTTTCACTCAATTTATTTAACCCCTATAATTTAACCCCGTCTATAATCACCCCTCAGTCAAATAAACCCGCAATTTATTCACCCCGAAACCGGTATAACACCGTCGTCTTTTATCTATAACGGCGTCCAAAAAACAATAAGCAAACCTCAAGTTCAAAGGACTTAAACGAGGCAAAACTATTGACCTTGAAGAACACGGCATTCAACAACTGGCGTATATATGACATAGAAGACTAATGACGAGACGGCTTTTAGCCCGACGCCTATGATCGAAAAAAAAACACCTGACAAGTCCCACCTCTTTCGTGTTGCACTTTGATTTGAATCAAACAGAGTTCAAAAACTGTCCTAGTCTAGAAGACGAACGACCGGTATTTTTCAAATGGACGGATGTAAGCTAAATTTTAAAACCTACTTTCTAATCAGGCATAAACAACCAAACCCAAACAAAATTTAACCGTGTGTTTAATAGATTATTCATGAAAATCATGATGAAAAATTTGTTAGCAGCTATGCTCTGCAAGTTTTTCTCTCTAAAGGTTACAAAACTCTGTTCCCAATTAGGGATATCATCATAGGGTTAACGCCCGGGATCAATTTTCCTAATGAATCAAATAATGAGGCTTAGACGTTACGCCCTCAACGGCATTGGTCCTTCTTGCAATGCCCTCTATGGTTGAGTCTTGGATTCCATATATGTGGTTGGGATATAAGTCGACGGTTCAATAGCGGACACTTGATGTAATTGACTAAAAATATAACCAAACTCATCTATTTTTTCAACAATAAAGCAATCTAAAATCTGTTGATCCGCCTTTTTAGCTATTTCCTCGGCAACCAAATCAAATGTTTTTTCTCTTTCCTCCTTCTTTTCGATAACTTGAGCAGGGATAATTTTAAGTGCTAGGTCGACCTCGTGGTTTTCGGTTAGCAGCTCATTCAATCCAACTTCTCCAATTTTTTTTTTAAAATTTTGGTTAAACGTAATTAGCAGCCCGATGGAATTGAAGCTAAGAGGTGCTTTTTTTTGGCATTAATTGGGGCAAGTTCAAAATCTAACAAAACATTTTCGGGCGTACAAACTGGAGAAAATTTAACTAAGGCATCAAATAATCCGTTGCACGTTTTTTACCGTTTTGTTTGGAAAGATAGCATACAAAAAACCAAGAGCAATACCGAGAAAAAAAATTATGAAGGGCGTAGATTTGGAAGAATTTTCTAGGTACTAATTTAAAAGTTCCGTTAGCAACCCAAAAATTAGAACATTCTAGCACCGATATCATATACGGATCACCAAATTTTAAACAACGCTCGTGGTAATCTTTTCAACTGTCATACTGCAAAACTTTTTTACGCGTATCGGTTATATCCAACTGCAGGCCCAACTGTTCATGAATTGACACTATTTGCATATTCTTTCTGACACGTTTCGATGTTTGTTTTAATTTGAGTTTCCTCGAGAAGCCGAGAGAACGTCAAATAGTGGTAAAATTGCGAAAAATATGGCAAATGCGGGTTGTTAATTTTTCAATCAAGGCTTTGGTCTCTTTGATTTTTTTCGCGTAATCTGCCTTCTCATAGAAGCTTTATAATTTTGCTCAGCCACCGTTTGCGCGAGTAAAGTGGGCATCATTTATTAATCTGGAAACGCGACACTTATAGCTGATATTATCAGCACTTCCAGGCAGTGTGAAGTTTGTTTACTTTATTGTTATAAAACCCAATGGTCTTCCACAGCCAAATTTTCCTTGTTTCAAATAAACTCACAGTCAACAGTAATCAAGCTGAGGGACTAAATGAGGTAAGTAATTCGCTAATTGTAACAGTTTTGCTTCTAGCTTTTCGTCGTTGGCTTTATTTTCCCGACATTAGAACCATTAACTTGCATATTAAAATCGGAGGGAAATGACTGAGATGTGACAAAGTTTATTCAGTTTATTCTCTTAACCCCAATTTCAATATCTAATAATTAGACTAATTGGAATTGGTTGAGACCTAAATTTCCTCAATTATATTTTAGTCGTGCTGAAACAGTGAATGAGTTAATTTCATGAGGGATTAAATGATCGAGCGGTTAAAAAATCGGTGTTAAATATTGGGGGTTAAAAGAGTAGGGTTGAAAAACAGGACATCAAGCATTTCCTTGTTTTTAATTGATAAGCATTTGTAACTAAAATAATACTGTATAATAGTTGTGCACTTTTGACTTAGATAATAATAACACAAATTCGTCGTTCATATTACCATAATGAGGTGTATAGAAATCCCAAGAATGAAAATTAAAGCTCATATTTTGACATAAATGCCATCTCCCTTTCGACAATTCTTCGACATAATAATTCTTCCAAATACTATTTGATGAAATTTTGAAAATCAGAAGTAAAAAATTAGTTGAATAGTTTGAATTAAGTTCCTAGAAAATTGTTTACAATTAGGAACTATAAACGTTTGCAAAAGGCACGTCCCATAATCTTAACAGCTCGTTTAAGAGACGTCCCTTTCGAAAAACTCATCAATTTCAAGACCGTCAGGTCACGTTTAGAAAATAAATTGTACTACTAAATCAAAAAGTCTAAACAATAGTTTCAATTTAAATTCAATACATGCCTTTATTGGCAATGTTTTTTTGGCAAACAGAAAACACAATCTTTCTAATTGGGTCCGTTTCAAAACGGCATTTGAAATTAATTTTGATTGCAAGCTTAAAACGATTCTTCTTTTTCACTATCACTTCCATAGTAGTGGAAGAAGTCCTAATTTTTCTTGAACATGGTTGCTTTTCACTGAATTGTGACTTTTCACTTGAGCCTAATGAATCCTCGTCTGTAGTTAGCTTGCTAAGTGGAGTACATCCAGCTTGTTATCATGGCTTTTATAAAACTCAAAAATACGCATACACAGACAGCAAGTGCTTCGAGAATTTATCGTGGCACAACAAGAAGGGGGAAGCAGGTAGTTAAAGATAGCCAGAATCACGGCAGAGTAAAGCAAATTTTAAAGTTTGTGCCGCAAACGAATATCAACAATTAGAATAATTGCGAGCAATTGCTTCGAATTGGTTGAGACCTAGATTTCCTCAATTATAGTTTAGTCGTGCCGAAACAGTGAAGAAGTTAATTTCATGAGGGATTAAATGATCGAGCGGTTAAAAAATCGGGGTTAAATATTGGGGGTTAAAAGAGTAGGGTTGAAAAACAGGACATCAAGTATTTCCTTGTTTTTAATTGATAAGCATTTGTAACTAAAATAATGCTGTATAATAGTTGTGCACTTTTGACTTAGATAATAATAACACAAATTCGTCGTTCATTTTACTATAGTGAGGTGTTTAGAAATCCCAAGAATGGAAATTAAAGCTCATATTTTGACATAAATGCCATCTCCCTTTCGACAATTCTTCGACATAATAATTATTCCAAACACTATTTGATGAAATTTTGAAAATCAGAAGTAAAAAATTAGTTGAATAGTTTGAATTAAGTTCCTGGAAAATTGTTTACAATTAGGAACTATAAACGTTTGCAAAAAGCACGTCGCATAATCTTTACAGCTCGTTTAGGAGACGTCCCTTTCGAAAAACTCATCAATTTCAAGACCGTCAGGTCACGTTTAGAAAATAAGTTGTAGTATTAAATCAAGAAGTCTAAACAATAGTTTCAGTTTAAATTCAATACATGCATTTATTGGCAATGTTTTTTTTCGGCAAACAGAAAACACAATCTTTCTAATTGGGTCCGTTTCAAAACGGCATTTGAAATTAATTTTGATTGCAAGCTTAAAACGATTCTTCTTTTTCACTATCACTTCCATAGTAGTGGAAGAAGTCCTAATTTTTCTTGAACACGGTTGCTTTTCACTGAATTGTGACTTTTCACTTGAGCCTAATGAATCCTCGTCTGTAGTTAGCTTGCTAAGTGGAGTACATCCAGCTTGTTATCATGGCTTTTATAAAACTCAAAAATACGCATACACAGACAGCAAGTGCTTCGAGAATTTATCGTGGCACAACAAGAAGGGGGAAGCAGGTAGTTAAAGATAGCCAGAATCACGGCAGAGTAAAGCAAATTTTGAAGTTTGTGCCGCAAACGAATATCAACAATTAGAATAATTTCGAGCAATTGCTTCGATTTGTTTGAGACCTAAATTTCCTCAATTATAGTTTAGTCGTGCTGAAACAGTGAAGGAGTTAATTTCATGAGGGATTAAATGATCGAGCGGTTAAAAAATCGGGTTTAAATATTGGGGGTTAAAAGAGTAGGGTTGAAAAACAGGACATCAAGCATTTCCTTGTTTTTAATTGATAAGCCTTTGTAACTAAAATAATACTGTATAATAGTTGTGCACTTTTGACTGAGATAATAATAACACAAATTCGTCGTTCATATTACTATAATGAGGTGTATAAAAATCCCAAGAATGAAAATTAAAGCTCATATTTTGACAAAAATGCCATCTCCCCTTCGACAATTCTTCGACATAATAATTCTTCCAAATACTATTTGATGAAATTTTGAAAATCAGAAGTAAAAAATTAGTTGAAAAGTTTGAATTAAGTTCCTAGAAAATTGTTTACAATTAGGAACCATAAACGTTTGCAAAAAGCACGTCGCATAATCTTTACAGCTCGTTTAGGAGACGTCCCTTTCGAAAAACTCATCTATTTCAAGACCGTCAAGTCACGTTTAGAAAATAAATTGTACTATTAAATCAAGAAGTCTAAACAATAGTTTCAATTTAAATTCAATACATGCCTTTATTGGCAATTTTTTTTGGCAAACAGAAAACACAATCTTTCTTATTGGGTCCGTTTCAAAACGGCATTTGAAATTAATTTTGATTGCAAGCTTAAAACGATTCTTCTTTTTCACTATCACTTCCATAGTAGTGGAAGAGGTCCTAATTTTTCTTGAACATGGTTGCTTTTCACTGAATTGTGACTTTTCACTTGAGCCTAATGAATCCTCGTCTGTAGTTAGCTTGCTAAGTGGAGTACATCCAGCTTGTTATCATGGCTTTTATAAAACTCAAAAATACGCATACACAGACAGCAAGTGCTTCGAGAATTTATCGTGGCACAACAAGAAGGGGGAAGCAGGTAGTTAAAGATAGCCAGAATCACGGCAGAGTAAAGCAAATTTTAAAGTTTGTGCCGCAAACGAATATCAACAATTAGAATAATTGCGAGCAATTGCTTCGAACACGTCATTTTGAGAAACTGTTTCAATCTTTTGCTTTCTATTTGTAATTGTGTTAGACTATAATCCATTTAATTTATTATGATTTATTTTAAATCTCTTTGAAAGTCAAATGGGTTGTTTTTCTTGAGGGTTTCTTTCCATGGGGGTTTTTTTTACCTTATTTCGGGTGGAGTTTTTTTCCGTGGGTTTTTTCCGAAACTGGGCTCCGCTATGATGAATTGATATAAGATATAATATTTTTCTTGTTGTGGGCTGATTTACAAAATTAAACAATTTTTCGCAGTGTTTCATCTTTTCTTCTGTACTTCCAAAATTGTTTATTTTTTCGCTCTTCAAATTGGGTTAATCTTTTAGTTCGAGAAATGTCACAAAATTTAAACATCTAAATGGTTTACAAAACAGGATCTATGTTTTCAGCATATGGTAACCAAAAAATAGATGCAAAGGTTCTTGGCAGTGTTTTTGTTATAATTGTAAATGTTTGGTTTAGGGTACTGTATTTTACAAAGCAACTTTTATCAACTCAAACCAAAAAAAACCGAAGATTTTTTGACTTGAACACATTGAAACTTTTGTTATAGGACTAATTTACTCTGCAAAGACAATGGATGGTTACTAACGAGGCAAATAATTCATGGAAAATTTAACCTCATAAGCGAGTGCTTTAAACACATCAGCCATAAAAATCCTAGTAATTCAGATTTAACCAAATGTTAACGAATAGTTGATTTTGTTGCGGGTTACTTTATATTATCAAATTTGAGTAGGATATTTCATTCGCGGAGTGAGAAAAAAACTCTCTTTCAGCAACTGCTTGTCTGGTAAGACTCGTACAAGATTGCTTCTTTCGAATCTATTGCCCTCCCCCCCCATCCCCAGTGTTTTTATGCCCCCATTACAATTTTTTGTTATGTGTTGTTGTAAAGAACGTTACTATAAAAAAATCACGTATGAGAGATAAACCGACTATTACAATTCACTAGCTAAGTAAGAAATTTAAGATTAAAAATTGATTTTAAATATGGTCTTTGCAAAATTTGTGATGCAAGTTAAAATACATTAGTACCTGGTCATTAATCTATCGATAGAGTTCTTGATATGTCAGTCGAGATATGTTAAAATTCAAGACACGTTAATTTTCACTGATTGTCATTCTATGAGTTTTGAACTTGAACGTAGTTTGAGGGAACTAGCCCAGCAATTCCGTTGATTTCACCGTAGAAAAATCCGTCAGATCTCACGTCACCATACGTCGTTATGACGTCACCTTCACAAAATGCCAGTTCCATTTCCGGGTTGTCGTTCGGACTCTGCTCATCCGGATTGTAATCAAAGGTCGCCACTTGCTGCCGGACTAACTCCTGGTCAAAATTGGGTTCATCTGACTTTTCGGGTTTCTGGTCTTCGGCTAATTGGGCGTTAAATTGTTCGCGACCCGGGAACATTTTTGTGACCAAAACCGACTTGAGAGTTGCTGAGAATGATTGAACTGAGATCAAACTCGGACGTTGGATGTCACGTAACGGAACAATTGCTTGTTCAGAGTCATATCTGCAATCAATTGATTGCTTTACATTGTCTACGTAGATATAGTATCCCTGGATCCCGTCCGAGTTTCGAGGAGCTTTCCAAGCGACCAAAATCGACCCAATACCAACAATTTTAACAATGTTCAGATTCTGAGGAGCTCCCAACGTCGGCAAGGAATTGGCGGGATACTCGCTCATCAGACCCCCAGTTTGGTTAATTCTTTGAGCAATTTGGGGGTATTTTTCAGCGACCATTTTCATCATTTCAGGTGTTAACGTTCCAGCGTTAATATGCCGGTCAAATTGTTGATCAACTTCGAATTTTTGAACCAAATCTGCTCCACCTGGTAGGCTAATAACAGCTTCTTTTAATTGGCTGATCTCAGTTTCCAAAGCTAAATTTTCATTTTGTTTGTCTTCATATTTCTTCAGCCATTTTTCAGTTTCGTTCTGACTTTTCTTGCGAAGTTCGTCAATTTCGTCATTAAGTTTTTGTAATCTGTGAAAGTTGCTTTCAGCTGTTTCTTTAATATTGTCGCTGTCATTGTCAATTTGGTTTTGCAATTCATAAAGATCGGATGCTTTATTGTTGATTTCATGAGCCAAGGTACCCAATGTTTCGAAAAGTTCTTTATCGGGTCCTGAAATCGCGTCAGCCAAATGATCATTCAAAGATTGAACTTCATTTTGAAGCTTTTTCTGGTCTTTAATTTTGCCTTCATAATCACCCAAAACCTGCTCTAGTTTCATTTCAGCATTCTCTTTGTCCAGCCACGCATCGAAAATAAGCTGAGTTCTGGCTTTCATGATTTTCTCAAGCGCCTCGTAAGAGGGATCCGGCTTTTGACCTCGACTTAAATCGTCCAAAACTGGATCTTGGTCCAAAGCTGCCAGGACGTCTTGCATTGTTAGCTCATCTTCCATTTGAACAGAGGCCAGGCGATCATTCACAGTCTGGTCAATGCCGCTCACTATAAGTTGCAACTGGGCATGCATGCTTGTTTGGAAGTTTCTGGGGCACATGAAAGAGGCGAACCCGCAATCGTCCAATAAAACGTCATCAACTGAAATTACACCTCGTTCCAGTCGAACCCTGTTCAACTTTGGAACCATATCTAACATGTCCATTAGCAGTTGCACTCGAACACGACTTCGCGGATTATGTAATTGTGTGACGTCATTTTCCTCATCCCCTTCCATGTATGTCGATATTGCACTTTTAATAGTCTGGGTAGGTGTGAAAATAATATGTTCGGGGGCATTAGTTTGTGTCGACTGATTCTGTGAGTAGAAATTTGAGTAGTTCAAAACTTTAAACGTTTCGTCTTCGGCTTTCTCTCGCATTCGCTTCTCAGATTTTTCAATGTCGTTCAACGTTCGTTCCAAGTCGTGCATTCGCCGAACCGAGTCGTGAAATTTGTCAAATTCTTCAATCGGAACCGATATAAACTCTTTACTGTTGTCATAACCCGATAACTCCCAATGTTTAAGCGATTCTTCCAAACTCTTATTCTGATTGGTCAACGACTCAATTGCCAATTCCATTTGTTTCATATCTTCAAAATTGTTCTCAACTTTCTCCCTAAGTTTGAAATTGATGTCGCGCTGTTCGGCTAAAACGTCGCTTATTGTGTAAAGACTTTCTAACTCTCCTTTCTGCTCGCGTTCATTGTCACCAACTGTTTTCAGTTGACTTTTCAACACCTCAATTTCATTTTGGGCTTCTTTTAGTTTTCGCTTCAATCGGGTTACCTCAGTTTCGTCTGCAAAAGGGTCTTGTTCGGTCTGGCACTTTCTAGAGGTCAATTGCAAAACTGGTTTCACAATAACCGGGTCGCATTGGGTACCGTTTTCACTGACAGTTTTGTCAAAACTTTGGAGGGCCTGGTTGAGGTTTAGAATTTCTGCATCTTTTTGGTGTAATGCTTCCGAAAGATTTCCGGCAAGTTGATCACGTTCGTGTAATGTCGCATCCATATTTTGCAGTAAATTCTCCAATTGTTGTTTTTCATTTTGAAGTGTGTCAAGCTGGTCTTCAAGTTCGATCATTTGATCCACGAATGATTTTTCAAATTCGTTTCGAGCTTCTAAAGCTGCTTTAAGTTGTGAAATCTCGCTTCTTGATACCTCGTCATTGGAAGACTTTTTCTTAATTTCCTTTTCCATCGCTTTGAATGAATTCTTCAGAATCGCATTTTGACGTTTCAGTGTTTCAACTTCCTTTCTCAGCTCCTGTTCCTTTGATTTTTGCAACGCGTTTTGATCAGTAACAATTTTCTTCAAACCTTCTAATTTTCCCACGCCTTTTTCCATTTTCTGCTCCAAGTCTTTAGCAGCCTTGCGCTCTTTTTCAAGGTCAACTTTCGTAGCCGTTAATTGGTCATTTAGATCTTTAATTTCCGCATCATTATCCCAGACCTGCTTACGTGAATTTGCATGTTCCGTTTCTTCATTACGTAATCGCTTACGTAAATCTCCGACTTGTTGCTCTAACTCGTTGGCCTCCTGTCGTCGTTTTTGTTCCTCTTCCGTTTTATTCGCCAGTTTACCTCTGAGAGATTGTTCACGTGATACCATTGTGTCAATTTGAGCTCGTAATTCATTCGCAGTTTCTTCAAGTTCGGCAATCTAAATCAATAAAAGTGTCGAAGGAGTATATAAAACATTTCAGTTTTGATGAGCTATTTCTTGGTAACGATCAATTATCCAGGACTTTTATTGTACCCCGCTTAAAGTAAAATCAGTTGTGGCTAATTGGTGTATTTATCGTAGAAAGTTATAGGTGGTATCATTGAAGTTGTGGGTGAGTTAACATTTGAAATTTTACCGTGATTTTGTTTTCAGCGTCATATTCGGTCATTTTAAATATTATTTACCCAATTATGTTAATACTTTAAAAATTTATGTGTTACGAATTGCCATAAAGCGATAGCGAGGCTATTATTGGTATCACGTGGTTTTTTACAATCCAAAGGATTGCATTGGGGCGCATTTATTTAAGAACTGTTCACACCTTTTTCGATTTTTGTCACATCAATAAGTAATCAAACTGGAATAGCGATTTTTTTAGTCACTTCGGAATAGTAAATAGGCTGCAAGAGTAGTTTTTCAGCGTGATTTTTTTTCCACCTTCTTTCAAAGTGAAGTGGAAAACTTGTTTGAACAAAATGTCGTTTTTGGAAGATAACTTCTTTACGCGTTCTGCAATTTGATTCAGTTTAAACTGACTTTTTTAACAAATGCCAACCGAGGTTTTCAAATGGCGCATGGATATTTTTAGACGATCAAAGGGAGTTTATCATTTAGGTTGGCTTTCTTAGGAGACCAGAGTGAGTCCATGTAATCTTTTCAGTTCATAGTTACCAGTTTTATGACTTTGACACAGCTTTAAAAATTTTATTGGCTCTCAAAGGAGGTATAAATTAAAAACTTTCAAGTTTGGAGCTGATAGATAAGGAAACTTATGACTGTAAATTTATTAAATTATTGAATTTAAACATTAATGGAATTTCATCAATCAGATATACTATCTGCTGCTTTCCAGTGAACAATTTTAGTGTTTTTAGTTTTTGTGTAATAGTTTTTGACTGTGAAGGTATTTGTTTTTTTCTGGAAATTTTGGGCAGTCAAAAAGAATTTTTGTGTTTTGCCTGTAATTGTTTGTTTTTTTGTTGTATTGTCTCTTAGTCTCTATCAAAAAAATCTCATCGGCTTTCCAATGAATCATTATATATTTCAATTCAACTTTTCAATTTGTAGCTAATGTTATGGACTAATAACATTAACATAACCAACTAACGTCGGGCTAATTGCTCTCAAACGCTCGGCGAGCGGTTGGCCTCGTCAGTAGCTAGCCACCGAGGGGAGGTGCACCGGGGGCTGGTGGGGCAACAATGGGGGGGGCAACAGTGGTGGTGGTGGGGAGTGGGGGATTCTTCAACCTCTAAGAAACCTCTTCACACCATAAGTCTCCAATACAGTTTCTGTGGATGGCATACTTGGAGACCAGTCAGCTGAAAGGCTCTAAGAGCACTTAATGCCCGCGAGGCGCTACCTGTTTATCCCGTTTTTGAGGACGAATAGTCCGCTGGGTCAGACGAAAAATCGGTCAGGAAAAAATTGCATAAAAAAGACCGACAGGACTAATATAATTGCTACAAACTTTGTTTGAGATCAATTAATAAAGGTATTCTAACAGCGTGCAGTAGCTAATTATTCAACAAGTTGGAATTGAAATCTTTTGTTACCGTAAAAAAGCTGAGGGTCAAATCAATGGCTCTCTGTCTGTTTTAAGCCAAGACATGTCCTGTCTTTTTTATTTGTAGTCCTATTCAATTTTTGTTACGAACAACTGATCGCATGAGGTGAAACAAGGTGACCGATTTGTTTTTTTTTGTTCAATTCTGCCGATCCTTAGCTAAATTTCTTACCCGTTTTGGGTTAGTTTTCAGGTCATTCGTTTGCAAATTCTCTTCGCAGATCTATGTATTCTTTAATTAAATATAAAGTGAGAATTCACAATTGAAAAGAAATACAGGTAACCAAAGCTAGGTATTCATAAGACTATATTGCTAAAGGTTTGGCATTGAAAGTCATGAAAAATCAAAGTTAAAGATATGACTTTTACAGCGATTATGAATACGAACTCAACAAATTTGAACTAAATAACAAGGGGAAGGATTGGGGGGCTAAACGGTTACGGACCGTTTACACTTGTCAAGGATTGGTTCGGTTTTTCAAGGGCCTTTAAAAGATATTGCTTTCGTAACTTTCCGCAGTGGATACTGATTGATAACATTTGTAGGGCTAGAACAAAAATGACCCAGCTTTATTAATTTATTGGCTCGAAATTCAATCTCGCCTTATGAATTTTTGGTGACGTATTTTGATTCAATCATTGTTCGCGAAAATGATTCCATGCTCCAATTGGGCCTGTAATATAATATAAAACGGCTGCAAAACCAAAGGTAAATGAAGGATATAACGAATAAAAGGTTCCCTTTTATTCGTTTTATCCTTCGTTAAATTAACCAATAACGCAGATTCTTAAAGAGATAACAGCACTTTTAATTATAACAGAAAGAGCCTTGAATTTTAATTACAGAATTCTTCCGCTATTTCGATAAAAAGCGAACGAAGGTTAAAAAAATCAACAAATTGTTTACCTGATCTCGATGCTGATGTACATTAGAATCTGCATTTCTAGCCTCTGATACGAGTTTTGATTGGCTGTTTCTCATCTGCTGAAGGTGATCAGCCATTCTTGCTCCTGATTGGCCATTGCTCATTGATGGATCCTTCGATTCCAATTGGCTCTCTAGTCCGTTAATCTTCACCATGACTTGGTCCAGCTCCTGGAAGAAGTTGAAATTAATTGACACACATAAAAATCACATAAATGAATGGAAACTTTTATTCTATGAAACAAGGGTCACTAAGTTAAAAAAGATAAGATTTTACTCCGAACAATCCCAACTTCGAAAAATTCGTGGAAGCGATTGGACGTATTAGACAAAAAAGGATGGTTGATCAGATAAGCTAAACGATCAATAACTAGTATAATTTTCGCAATCAGGCAGCATTATGGACGTGCAATGTTAAGACAAATTTTCTAGGATAAAAACAACCTATGGGAATATACTAAGTTTGAATTTGAAATTCCATTATAAATTTTTGTCTTTGTTAGACAAAATTTTGAACTTATCAGTTGAAAGATTTTAACAATTCTAGCAAAAATCACAATTAGACATTAAGATATTTTATAATTAGTTGTAACTTTTACGCAAACTGTTCTGATTCTCAATTAAGACATGGTCTAATAGAAAAGTAAGTATGTGAAAAAATGAACTTCAGCATCGAATAAAATTTATGATGTTTTGTACAGAATTTGAAGCCAACTTCGTTCGATTAAGTAGCATCGAACAATTTAAAAAGTTCGACCTACTGCTGGTTATAATAAATTACAACCATAATGAAGAGTTATTATCTATCTCAGCTTTCAAAAGGGGTCTTTTCAATCACCATAAAAATCATGTAGACTATGATTTAAGAGCACGCTTGTTTCACAATACATATTAAATACGTTTTAAAAATTACATAACGCTACAAGATTTTGCTAAAAACGTAACTTGTCAAAAAATTAATGTGGAACGAAAAAACAAACTGCCTGCATTGAGTATTTGAGCACTCTGTAGAATGTTCAAGAATGTTCCAGAAAGTTTACTTTCAGAATAAAGCTATGAAATGCACGGCACTTGCGATCAGTACTGTAGAAAAAACAATTTAAACCGCAATAAATGTGTAGAAATAACAATTTAATAACAATAAATGTCTACTAAACATTCTCATTGCACTGCGGGCATTTTAAACAAATTGTTTTTTTCTTCAGAAAAAGTCCTCCTCAATAATGTTCGCTTTTATCGGTTTTACCATTTTTCCAACAAAAGTCAAATCGCTCGCCTGATAAAACAGTTATCACCAAATAATGCGATATGAGTTCTTAAAAGATAATCTTTCTGTCAATATCGTATGAAGATGAAAATTCAATCAAATTCAAAGAGTAAAGAATTAGAGAAACGTTTTTTAAAAAAAGTAATTGGGAAGAAGCTTATTAAGTTCCACTATTTGTTACTCGAATTCCAGAAGGACTTCTTGAGTTAATAAAATTCAGATGTAACGTTTCGTCAACTTCAGTCGCATTATATTTTGCAATACAAACTGAGCAACTAACTACCACGCGCTTTCTACGGTAAATGACAGAACGTTATATTGAACTAACCGAGTTGAGCTCAACCGAAACGAACTCGCAGGAAACTTAAAAGTTAGCCGTTTGACTTGCAAATTCTTACTAGTTAACAACAATCATTTGCAAGTGACCTGCAAATTCTTACAAGTTAATTATTAAAAGTTTTAAAATTTAAAAGTTAAAAATTTTTAAAAGTTAACCTTTCGGTTTCGTCCGGGGTTAGTTAATAGCGTCACAAGGTGGCAAAAAAGAAGAGGTTCGAAAACTCCAAAAGGAACATCAAAATGCTTTTCAAATAACATGAATGTTGTAAATTTACGTTTGATCATATCACTGGTTGTATACGTATGTTTGGTTAGACCTCAACACATGAAGTGGCCAGCATCCACCGAAATTAACAGGACTGTTTTTCACTGTTATAAAGATCGCTCGCTCTATTCCTCCACAGCGATGACAAAATTATTCGACCTTAATCGAGGCAGCTATCTAAATATACGTTTGAATATATGTGCTCAATTCTGACCAATAGAATTATGCGCAATTTTTCATAATTGGTGATGATTGAGATTTAGGTTTTGACATCTCCAAACTTTTTAATGCGGACCTAATTGGTATGGAGCAGATGAAACATAAACCGAATAATGTCGGATGCCTTGTTCTCAAAGGACTGTCGAGGCAAACAATTTAAAGGGTGCATAGGCTAGCGAAACTTCTATGGTTCGAGCAACTCTGACTGGTGAGGGGTTCGAACCCGCCGCGACCTCTCATTAGAGACTGATAACAATCACGATATCGCCTAGAGTCGGGAACATTAACCTCTACACTACGCGGGGCATGCATGGTCATCGCTCAAAAATAAAAAAAGTCAAGCGTGAAAAAGTCACTCACATGAAACCGAAAAGATGTTTTGGAAACGGTCAAGCGAAAATTTTGCTTAAAAAGGACCAGCACGTGTACAATAATTGCCTCAAACTTCGTTCGAAGGCAATTAGGAAGCAGAAACATTAGTGACATCATCGAATCTGAAAAGATTGACTTTACAATTAAAAATCGATCACCAACGAAACCATTTCAGCTTTTAATAACAAAACGGTAATAACAACCTATTAAACAGCTGACACAGCCATCAGAAGTTAAATGCTCAGTTGAAAAACCGCACAAGCAGGGAAACACGGCATTTGGAAGCCATACCACAGAAAAAAAGCCAACCAACGTCGATCGAGTTCTTGCTCTCAAACACATACCGAGAAGTTGGCTTCATCAGCAGCTATCTGTGTTTTAGGGAGACCAACTAAAGCTTAACTTGAGAAGGAGGAAAGCAAAATGGAGTGGGTTGGGGTGAGCGGAGTAGAGATATCAAGGGGGGTCGAGCGTGAGGGGTAGATGTGGAATGAAGCTGAGGAGGGCGTGGAGTAGGGATGAGGAGTCTGCAGAAAAAAGTCTCAAGACTTAAAATTACGGTGCCCCTCACACCGTAATTTTAAGTCACTTTTGCACTTTGTCGACTAGTAAAGCTCAGCTTACAGATTCGCAGCTATAAAAGCAAAAGTCGGTAGGTAGTACGAACAATTACATTAAAAAAGGCCAACATGACTAATGAAATTGTTGCACTTATATACACCATTAATATCAAACATAGCCGGCAGATTGCCGGAAAATAGCCGCGATAGACGCTTGGGGCCTTCCATGAATTGAAACAACTAAAGAGATCAGATAGACAGATCAACCACCAGTCCTTTAATAGACCACTAGACATTTTGGGTTAGCTTTGGACTGTCATTTTTATGAGACACAAGCTCTATAAGGAGAAAGCCCTAATAGGGGGCTTTTCAAAATTAGGATCTTTTCCGTTTGTGCCCCCTCAGCTTAGTGGGCGCATATTATTTGCACCCCTCAGATGCACGTGCAATATTTTTTACATAATGACTTACTATATAATAGCACGTGCTCTGTAACTGGGCGGCGCATAACGTACTGGGAGCACAAACGGAGAAGATCCCAAAATTAATATTCAAAATCAAAAACTCAGGACTCTAATAATCAAGAATTAGGGCATATATGTTTGGCACTACTTAGATGCACGCTATTGACCTTTAACAAGTAAATCTTCATAAAATTTAAAGTTCCATAAGTGAGTCCAGAAGTCATTTTTTTGAGTGAGGTAAGTCATTGAAAAAGTCAATTCAAAGAAGTCAGGGTAAGACGAAACAAAAATCTGTTAGACGAAGTAAAAAAAACAAGTCCTGAAATACAATTCCAAGAATTGAATGAAAAACTCAGACGTACTCCACCTGACCAGCAGATCAATTGAACAATTCCAGCCAGAACACAAACAAAATCATCTCAAAAAATTGAGAAACTAAAAGAATCAAAACTAAACAAAAATATACCCATTGCTAAAACTCTTGAAGCTTTTAAAGCTAAGGCAAAATTTTTTCCCTTCAAAAAACTGTTCGAAACCAGTTTTTGTTTCCGAAATCGGTCCAGTATTATATCTGCAAGACCTGAAAAATATTCATTGGCCCTTGAAGATCGATTAACTCGAAAATGAACAAAAAATTTAGAAAAAAATCAATCGCAAACAATAAGGAAATGTTACTGAAAATCGTGATATAAACATCTTCAGAATCATTTCTGTGTCTTTAGAGGATATCCAGTAACCCAATTCCAAGCTTTGAAAAACCCATTGGCTCATAGATCGATAGGCAATAATTTTTAGAACAAATTCCAAACTTCAAAAAATAGAAATTCATTCAATTAAAATGTTGACAGCCATTCAATTGCCCCCTAGCAATTATTTATTAACATACTATCAAACCCTGGATGAGGTTACCTGGCTACTGAGGCAAGAAAAAAAATAAAAGGCAAATGTTTTGAAAAAACGTGAAAAAAAACTGCAAATTTTATCAAAAAACTTTAAAAAGTCGAAAAGTTAAACTATTGAAAACAAATCCATTGAAACTAAAAACCATGCAGTACCTTTTTCACCAGAATGTGAAATATGTTCTCTCGCACTTGAGAATGGACGAATATCAAAAACTGACAAAAACTTTAAGAAGCTTTAAAAAAATTGCTGATTTTATCCAAAAAAATGATAAAATTCGAGACACTAAATGTTAAAAACCATTCCATTGTGACTAAGCAGCGCCCTAATAACAAACGTCAGAGGAGATTTCCTGGTCCCTGAAGCTAGAAAAACCAAAAAAATGACAAAAATTTTCAAAAACCTGAAGAAATTGCAAAATTTGTAAAAAAAATTGCTAAAATTTGTGATATTCAAAAGTAGAAACCAATTCCAAGGCAACTAAAAATTTATCAGTAATTTTTTATCCAAACCCTGATGAGGTTTTCTGGCCCCTGGGACTCAAACAACTCGAATAATGACAATAGTTGTCAAAAAATCTGAAAAAATTGCAAGTTTTGTCAAATGCTAAAATTCATGATGGCAAAAACATAAAAACCATTCCATTACCACTAGAAACTATGCAACGATCTATCATCAAACTCTTTATCAAACCCTAGAGGAGGTTTCTTGACACCTAGGGCTAAAAAACTAGGGTTTTTTGAAAATTTTTGTCATTTTCAAAAAACCTGAAAAAAATGCAAAAATTAATATCATTTTGCGTGTTTGTGTTTGTAGTACCAAAACATATAGCTGATAAAATGGTCATAACAAGCAATTTTGTCTCGCGAAAAGCCTTCATCAATTTTGAAAAACTTCAACCTAGGACTAATTAAAACAAAAAGCATGAAAAATTGCAAGATTTTGAGCCCAAAAACTCCTAAAAATGACCTTTTAACCTTAAATTAAGGCCATCCCAGCAGCTGCACCACTATAGGCACTTGAAGGACTACTTAGCTCCATTTTGGGCCTCTAATGAAACTTAATGCCCGCTGGGCTTTACCTGTTTATCCCGTTTTGAAAGATCAAAGTCATTGAAAAATGTGTGAACACATCTGAAAAACATAGCAGAACAAGTCCTGACGTACAATTCAAAGAATTTTCATTGACTAAACAGGAAAACTAGACCTAGAATGGTTTATGAGTGAATTCAGAAAACCATTTTTAAAAAAATGAGATCAAAAAATAAGAAAAAAACAGAAAATCAATATCAAAATGCCGCATGTGAACAGAAAAACCCCCAGCGAGAAATGAAAATTTAATTCAAATAAAAAACTAGGCCTAGAATGAGCTGTGAATGGACTGGGAAAACCATTTAGAAAAAAATCCAATCCAAAAAATCCGAAAAAACAGTAAAAATCAGAGTGAAATTGCCGCATGTGAACAAAAAACTACTACCGAGAAACGAATTTTTGTTCAAACACCGTTTTCTCACTCTACTTTAAAATTAGAGCGAAAAAAATTCACGCCGCAAAACCGCTCGCTTTTTCGCTCCATTTCCTGTTTCGGCGTGACCAAAATCACTACTCCAATTTGACTTCAAAAATCATGAAAATGTGTGAACAGATCTTAAAAAAAAAGACAGCGCCCCAATACAATTCAAATTCTTTGAATTGTAAAAAAACAGCGCACCAATACAATTCAAATTCTTTGAATTGTGAAAAAAAAATTTAGGAGCGCTCTAATAGCCGCCTGGAATTGAGGACTATTGGTCATAGAGACTCAAAAACTACAATGAAAAAAGAAAGAGACCTATGGCGAGGGCTATTACTGGCACCGTTATTGTTTTTAGCAAATCGAGTTTTATGAAACATAAGACAAAAGAAAAAAATCAGTACCTGAGTTTGTTTGAATAATTCATCTTCCAGTGCTTGTATGTTCAAATCTGAGATTATGTTTTCGTCCTTTGCTTTCAGATCCTCCAGATGGTCTCGCAACTTTTGTTTCTCTGAAATCGTGAAAGAAGTTACATAACAAAGTTTAAAGTGTTATATAAGAGTTATAACAGTTATAAACAATTGCGAACATCAAATCCATGCCAAAAATATTCAATATTGATTTTGTTTTTTGTATCATTGACATCAAAATTGATGTGAATTTTTAAGATCTGTATAAACAAAATTCAAAATTAATTATGCTTCAAAAAGTAAATGAAAGGTTAAATATCCACAAATAGTTTAATACATACAGTAATAATTAGGGACCACTTATGTTTATTTTAGAGACCAATCGGCTAGACCATCTACAGTTCACATCAGAACACGCACTCAATTCGATAAACACAATGTGATTGCATTACTGATAGTGTTACCGAAATCATCAATCAAATAAATTAACGAAGCTGTTTCCAAGCGTCTTATTTGGGGAGGAAAACACCGAAATTTATGTTCGCGTTTGGTTTGAAATTTACTGAGAAATAAAATAAAGGAAGTTCACTCCATCAATTAAAAAAATATTCTTTCTTGTACGTATACGTTTAAACTTTTGAACTATGTTGTGAATTCACTATTTTCAGAAAAAAACAATTGAGCGAGAATGTATGTTTGATGAATTGACTGAGTTATTTACCCTGTTCCAAGAACTGCATCTTAGCAACAGCTCTTCGACCTTCAGTCTCGAGAGCCACTCGCTCCTGAACTGATTCATTCCAATCTAGTGCCTCATCATCAGCCGCCTAAACACAAAACAAATACAACAAATATTGTTATATTATAGAATACATGGATAAACGGCCAATTAGTATCAATAAAGATCAATTATTTGAGAAACACAGTTTTTTATTAAAAAAAAAACAAATATACCTTGACGTCTTTAGGGACTAGTAAAGCTCTGAGAGAGCTGCTCAACCACTGAATACTTTCCAGGCTTTAGCTGTTCATCCCGTTTTTGAGGACGAACAGTTAACTGGTCAGCCAAAAAAAATTAGTCGTTGGTACAGAAAAGGCAATAAAATACCAGCAGGACTAATATAATTGCTACAAACTTAGAGAGCAAATTAAAAAAATGACCAAAAAGTCAAGTAAAACCTGAAGCAAAATTGCGGCACGTGAACAGAAGTTGCTATGAGGGAGATGAATTAATTATAGTTCAAACACCGTTTCATCTGCCTACTTAGAGTAACAAAATTTCACAAGAAAAAGTCACATTCTGTGCGATAAAGTCAAAGAATGTTCACAGGAACAAAAATTGCGAAAATGCTGAAGCAAAAAATTTGCTTCAAAAATTTGTCCAAACTTCGTTCAAAAGCAATTAAAAACAAAACGATAAGAATCAAGGAAACCGATGGAAGGCAAAAATAATAAAGGACCGAAATGCAACCATTACTCAAAAACTTGTACCTTGATCTCTTAAATTTGAATGGTCCAAATACCTTCTCTCATCGGACCTTGATAATTGTTCAACAACTGACCACACAGAAAAGCACACCAAACACAAATTTAGAAAAAGGCAAAACGGCAAAACAATGACAGCGTTGCATTCATTTTAATTAAATACAGGCTATTAAACACTTCTTTGTCTCCTCCCCGCAACATCAAACACAAATTAGCCACCCCATTTACTAACCATACAGTTTAACAAAAAATATTTTGAAAAACAGAACAGCAGAAATCATCAAAAACTTTCATAATGTACAGGCCAAAGTTTGACATAAATGTAAAAATCTTTCCTTGACACAAACAATTTAAAGTATATATGAATTAAAACAAAAGTACAGTCGAATCAAAGCTCAGCAATTCTAAAACTAAAACAATATAAATCATTAGAAAACTTTCAAAATGTACAGGAGAAAATTTAACGTATATAAGACAAATCTAGTATGCTTAAAAAGTAAATTTGACGTAATTATCTAGTATGATTGACGTAAAAATAATCTAGTACAATAAAGGTAAAATAAAAAGCATAAAAATCATGGGAATCGAATCCAAAGTTCGCCAAAACAACCAGAAATATAAATTTTCACCAAAAATTAAGACCAAGGGAAAAAAATCTCTGATTATGATCAATTTTTTTTGCGCGTTCAGCATAAAATTATTTACACATATTTTTATATTTACACATAAAAAGTAAATTTGACGTAATTATCTAGTATGATTGACGTAAAAATAATCTAGTACAATAAAGGTAAAATAAAAAGCATAAAAATCATGGGAATCGAATCCAAAGTTCGCCAAAACAACCAGAAATATAAATTTTCACCAAAAATTAAGACCAAGGGAAAAAAATCTCTGATTATGATCAATTTTTTTTGCGCGTTCAGCATAAAATTATTTACACATATTTTACTTGCCAAAACCTTTAAGAACGAAGCTTTCTGGTAATTTCCTCTCAAATTAAAGAAAAAAAATTTTGTCAGGTGCGGCATCGACTTTAACATCTTGCTTTAAGAACACTGCACCAATTAAAAAAGGTCACTACAGCTCTTCCATTCGCATAAAAACAGCGCCCTCAACGTTTCCTTGAATTTTGAAAAACGACCACCTAAAAAAACAGTTTGGGTTGCCGACAGCAGCAATTACTAAAGATACCCGGAAGATTGCCAAAAATAGCCGTCATTGATTCCCATACCACACATTTGGAATCAAAAAACAGAAAAACAATGATAAAAAATATATTTTGTTCAAAAACTTTTTGAAATTGCGAACTAGTTTGATTGTATTTTGCAATTATGCATACTCCCGTTTCTTAATGACAGGATGCAGGGGGATAGCATCAAGGCCAAAAAACATTAGAGATTTTATCTAAGACTTAAGAACAAAGTGCAAGCAGCGGGAATCTAAAATTGGGTTTATGAGCTTATCCCGTTTTCATTTTAATCTTCTTTTTTGATAATGATTCTGTTCACTTTAGATTGCTTTGCTGCGCAACTGCAGTTTAAAAACCATTTGAACAGAATGAGCGAAAAATGCAACTAGACTAGAGAAGTCAAAAAATTTTCATGCAAAATGTTATACAAGCAGTGAACTAAGATATAGCAAAGCAACTATCTGTTCCACGAAGTACATAAAACAGTCCATAAAGCAGAATTCAAAACTTTTTTTTTCAAATTTACGACCAGATGGACAATAAATGGATGAGGAGAACGACTTGGAGTAATCCCATCAAAATTTTTTTTTGAAAAAATAGCAAAAAGCAATATAAAATTTCCTCATGTGAACAAAACACATAACACCACAATCGAGAAAGAATTTTCTCAATGCCTTCAAATCTACTTTGAAAACAAATTCACGCCGCCACACCACTCGCTTTTTCGCTCCATTTCTTGTTTCGGTGTGACCAAAAACATCACTTCAATTTGGCGTCGAAAATGTGTGAACAGATCATTAAAAAAGATAGCGCCCTATACAATTCAAATTCTTTAACTGTAAAAAAGGAGCCCTATAATATTCGGCTGAGACGATGATGGCAGCTAATCAACAACCGACTCATATTGGGCAATTCCTCTAACTTTTTGGCGCGCGGTCGGGTAAAAAACTAACCAAATTAATAAAAAAAAATTAAAATAAAGTCAAAATAGAAAGCTGCTCACCACTTAATCTTGCTATGCATTTTATCTCGCTTCGATACCTCTCAAAAACGTAGGAAACGTCATAAAAAAAACGAAAGCACCAATTTCATAACATAGCAGGCCAAAAATTCAATCCAAAGAATTGAATGAAAAACTCAAAACGATTGTATCTGAGCAGGAGATTAGTTGAACAATGCAAGCCAATAAGATAATGAGTCTCAAAAGTTGAGAAACTGCAAAAATCAAACACACTAAATAAAAATATAGTCATTGCTGAAAATAAGCTTTTAATACCTTGAAGCTTTTAGCCCGAAAGCCAATAATGACCCTTTTAAATGTACCTATTAACCTATGCACAAGCCCTTGAATGGGTTTATTGACCACAAAAGACGGAAAAACTCCAGAAACATGACAAATATGACAAAAACTTTTAAAAAATGAAAATTGCAATATTTATTGAAGGTTATAAATTTCGCAGTAGTATCATGTTAAATACATTGACATATATTACACTCGTATCTTTCCATTAACCCATCTGCAAAACCTAAAAAAGTTTCATAGGCCGAAAAAAAGTTTAAAGATCGAAAAAATCAGAACACAGCAAAAATTTTTCTAAAAAGTTGAAAGAAAATGCAAAGTTTATAAAATATTTCAGAAAATCGTGATATTGAAATGTTGAAAACCATTTCATTGTTACTAAAAATTATGCATTAACCTATTAACAACCCCCTAGAGAAGGCTGCGAAATAGAGGCTAACACTTCAAAAGACTTAATATCATTTCTACGCATATTAATAACGCGACTTACGGTTTTTTAAAAAAAAGTTTTCAACACTGACGTATGCAAAAATACAGAAAAATTAATTTAACGCATACAGAAAATAATTTGCATATCCAAATTTGAACAATAAGCAATTTTAAGGTACATAAATCACGTAATTGGATTCTCAACTATTAGCAGAAACAAAATAAAATCTTAACTCATTGCCAACATTAAATTTTTGGAATGTTTCAGCACTTGCAAGACATCATACGCCAATCAGTCTGGGTTGTAGGTCAAAATTCAAAGAGACCTTAGGAAAGTCACCCGATCCTGTTTGAAATACTCAGGTGCATGTTTTATTAAAGCCTAGTAATTTTTCTCATTTTAAAAATCTGCCAAGGTAGAGCGTGTCTCAAAAATGTTGAAATAAGCGTGCATAGCGTGCCCTTACAGTCTATCACATGAAGCTACAAAGTTCAAATTTTAGTATGTAAAGATAGCACGTGCGCCTAGCGGCGTAAAAGTCATAAGCCCACTACGCTTGGGGGGAGGCTGAACAGATCCAATGAGAGAGCAAACCTGCTGTTCTAGTTGGCTGTTTATCTCTTCAATCCTGTGGGCTGTCTCATTCATCTCATTCTGCAACTGTTGTAACTCTGCATGTGTTTGCTCTTTCGCGGCCTCGTGTTCAATGTATTTATGATCAGCTTCGTTTAACTCATCTGAAAAAAATAATGTCTGAAATATCTATTGAACCATGTAAAACAACAACAACGCATCAACTGTAACTGGGGGTGAATAATAGCAAGCGGGCAACTTCTTTTTAGTCATTCATGAAGTAGTTATGCAGTACTTGTCATTTCACCCCACCCAATCCCTCCCCCACAAACCTTTCAGTCGTCTATATAGCAATAATCAAAGTTTCCACGAGAAGTTTTACAATTTTCTCAATGACGGGGAAATATTATCCCCAATTCATAAAGTCTCTTGTGATTTAGCGGTAATCAGTAAAACTCACGCACCAAACATCAGATTTTATCCTAGCTTTAAAATACACAACAACCAGTGCAACAATTACAACTCTCTCAAAAATGTTCACTGATCACAAAAAAATTTACATAGAGAACAGAAAACATGTGAGCAACAGTCCGACTATGCTTCGTAAGAAGAATTAAAATCAGCATGATAACTAGCATACCTTCAACAACTTCAATCTGTTTGCGGATGCTGTCCTCAAGTTGGGCAAGTTCATTGAGATCTTCCTTCATAGCCTCTTTCACTTCATCCTCTTCTGCTAAGTGTTGCTCCTTCTCTTGCTAAAAATCACAATGAACAGACGTTTAACTCTTTGACTGAAAATCAGAATTAAAGACGGTTTACGTAAAGTATTCCTCGCTTTTATTCCAGGTGTAACAAGATTCTGACAGCGCAACAAACCATCAAATTTTGTGTTAAAGAGAACCACTTCGCCCATTGTACATGGACTATAACTGCTATTTGCTCAATAAACTTTTGTTCTAGTTTTATGCCAAAATTCAATTCCATTGACAAAACTTTAAAATACGAGCGCACTACGAACCTGTCAAAGGCTAACGCAGATATATATAAGGACATGATTGTGCTCCAAGACGCCAATACCGAAAAATTCAAAACAAAAAACTTTAATCCTAAACGAATGACCTCAGATATAGTCGAACTCTACTGCAAGAGCAAGTTGATCAGTTAACTATGTGTTGGTTTCAAAGTCGATTTGTTGTTAGAATGAATGATTCTGCAGATTTCGTCCTTCAGAAAACCTTCTTTTGAGATCTGTATTTCCTCTTTACTAAAAGGTCTGATCAATTTCGATCATTGTTTTGTATCGTTCTGCAATATCAACAAAAAGGTTTGCAAATAACGTAAAATTGTGAGTGCCAACTGTCATAATAAGCAACTTTGTTGATACTAAAGCCACTAACAGCTTCTTTCAAACTTATAATAGAGAAAAACAAATAGGTAAAGCGGAATTTCATTTTTTTCCTCGGGGTTATCGAGGTTTGAAGTTATGTGGACATTTTGTTATGTGATCAGTTCCGACCATTAATAATGCAAAATATAGTCTCAGACTGCATGGTAAAATTGGGCTTAAATTGATTGCTGCTTAAAATTTTGTATTCAGGAGTTTAGTTACTACTCGGAGTTCAGTACTCGGAATTTTTCAGCAATTTGATCTCAACATCAATTGCATGGTATGCTTTCTGCTCTAAATTCCTCAGACATCACGAATTTTTACTGTATTGTACAAAACTCGTTGTAAATACTACTTGCTTTTGGTACTAGTCGTACCATTTCTTTTGAAAAATGCTGAACTCAGAAATAAGCCGAAACATCTAAAACAGAAATAAAAGCCTCAGAGTAAAGCAATTTTCGCTGAATAGAGACACAACATGCCGTCAATTTAAATTTTTTTATTAGGTCTTTTGCTGTATAAGTTTTGCTGAACTGGCTAATTGTGGGTGAGGATTTGTTTCCTTTGTTAGAAGCTTGCTTTTAGCGCTTTTTTATGCGTTCAGTTTTAGAACCTTAAGTACAAATTGATTAAATTTCATTTACCGCTCATTTTGTACGTTTCAGATACTTTTGGTACAAAAAATTGAGCTTCCTCAAAAGACATCATTATTTTGTGAATATAACCTGAAAATGATAATAAAGGGGAAAATTTTCTCCCACTTTTCTCGTGAAAAACAAATTTTGTTCCGACCCACGTTAGTGGGGGAGGAACTATATAATCAACTGGTTTTTTGTTCAGAAAATTTTAACCGGTCGATATATTTATCGTAGAGGGTTTTGAGTTGAACCAGCATAGAATATGAAATTAAAAAGATTTTTCTTCAAACAAGTTTTTTTTCTCCGCGGAGTAATTGAGGTTGAAAGTTTTGAACATTTGAGAGATTTTAACGCAGTTTTTTTAGTTTGCCAATTTTGCTGAAGAGTATGTTACAATTGATACTGATATTGCTATTGGTTTCACCTCTAAAAATATAAGAGTGTTTTTGAACTGTTTGATCCCATTTTTTGGCCAAAAGTTTAGATAAACTTTTCATAATCAGCCTTTTTTCATGAAAATGGCACGAAAGAAGCATCTTTATACCACTTTGATTATTTTTGCCAAATAAACACAACTAAAACTGCTGACACAATCTTTGTTAACACCAAAGAGAGCTAGTTTTACTTGCACGTCCTTTGAGCGTTCTTGAATTAAACTTTTGTCGTTGTTTTGCTAATTTAACTCGATAATTATCCAAAACGCAACATTCATTTTTGATATATAAATTTTGTTTGTCAAAACATCCATATCCATAAAAATTATAAAAATTACGGGTTCGTAACAGACCAAAAACAAGAGCAGGTTTAGTTTAGTAGAGGAGAACATTCAAATCGAGGCCTCTTAATGACAGGTCCAATGAGCGTCCTAAGGAGTTATAAAAAAAAACCTATCTAGCTTTTTCAATCGCAACTTGACTCTCAAAAACTCTGGTTTCAAAAAAACAATAAATTATTGAGCTTTGCCATGCTAATTAATCTCTTTATTTCGTCAAAAGCTTGCTTATGGTCAGTAAATACACGATTAAAAATTAATTTTTATGCGGTTTACGTTTTAAGGAATGGTTTTCGGCTTTGAAATTACAAGTTTTCACAAAATGTTCGATTTTTGGATATTTTTCCTTTGTTTTTGTTCTTGCTCTGTCAGATTATTGACAGGGTAAATATCACATTGTTAGCGTTAGAAAATGGAAGGAGCAATTGAAAATATCAATTTCATCTGTTGAAAGATAACGGTTCCAATCTCTTCGGCACCGCATTGCAGCAGCATTTAATGGAATTTTTCATTTTTGAATTCATTCGTCGCTCTTTTTGCAGTCCTATGAAAATTCCTGATAATTACAGGTCCTAGTGCCTTCCTATGGATGAACAAAGGAACCTATTTACTGAATCCAGTTGATAGCTAAAGCCTTTCATGACTTTGAAATCAAATTTTTTGAAAAAAATACAGACGTATTTTTCAACTCTTTGCTGTTTTTTGTCTCATTGTCAACTTATCTCAAGGATTTTAGGGCGCTTATTACATTATTGCTGTTGATGACAGGCACAACTGAACATAGGTATTGTTTTAAGTGCGTTGCTTATTGTTTAAACGGCTTCGACACCCGTTTTTCGCAAAAATTTATTTATTTTTTGAGTTTTTCTCTATTTGTCGTTTTTTGTAGACGTAAGGCTTGTTCTGAAAGAAAACAGATCTCAACGAGTTTCTTCGGAGAAACAAAAGAACCTGTTTGTTGATTTCAGTTGAAGGTTAAGGTTTTTATGATGTTGAAAATAATTGTTTTCGAAAATTACATTTTTAACTTTGCCCTTTTTGGTTCCTTTTCTCTACTTCTCACCAAGTCACGTTATTCAAAACTCAAATATCACATAATTGTTGATCACATAAAGAGCACTTTATTTTGTCTTATTCTCAAAAGAATAAATTTTCAACAGCTTCGAAACCGTTTTCTTGCAAAATTTAATTGAATTCTCGTTTTTCGTCTGTATTTTTGATTTGTTTTTAGACGTACAAAATTTCTGGATAATGACAAGACTCAAGCACTTCGTAAGGAGTTATTAATTAACATAAACCTATTTAATGGTTTCAGTTTATATATAATGGTTTTCTTTATTTGATATCATTTGCTTTCAATGAATAAAATCGTATTTTTTTAACTTTGCCATTTTTGCTTTTTTTTCTGTCTACTCGAGTCTCATTAAGGACTGTTCCCATTGTTTTTGTAGTCAAATACAAATTATTTTTAGCATAGCTATTATTCGATGCTGTTTTGACTTTTTTATTAAGTTTTTTTTCAAATAAGGCTTGGATGTTGATAATGTTTGTTCTTATTTGGTTTTGTGTTCCGTCTCATCAGCCCTCTAATGTGCCATTTTTTTTACTTTACTATATGATTTGAGGGCACACACATTTTTTAGGCATACAATAATTTTTTGTAACAATGTCTTAATTTTCGAAAGTTTTCTACCTCTTCCTCATTTGGTAAACAATTAAGCCAAAAGTGAGGATGAGCGGGTTCGAAACAATATGTGCAAACGCACACTACCGAGCCTCCTTGTTTTTTCAATCAATCCATTTCAAATAATCAAAACGTTTTCAAATAATTTTCTTTAACTGATCACTTTTAATTCTAACTGTCATTGAAGATAAAAAGAGAACAAAAAATAAAAGAAACAAAGAAAAAGAAAATCAGAAACTTGAAGATGCATGTTAGAATTTTCACGGCTCAGAAAACCAACTTTAAAGGTGACTTGCACAAAGCAAGAACACCTAGTCGTGAAAAAAATTCATTTACTGACCAAAAATCATTTGGGATAAATTATAGACACTCAGCGACTAAATTCCGAGGACTTTCTCCAGAACGACAGGCAAGGGTTCAGCTTTCGTTGTCGCTAGCATAAACTTAGGGATACTCAAGGTGATATATTAATATGAAAAAAAATTGAATGTTTTCGATATTAATATTGATAATGGTGACAGATGGAGCTGGCGGTGTTGTAGGAGAGGGTAGTGTAAATTCAGTGGGTGGTGGGTTTAGGTTAGGTGTGTATATAATGCGAGGTGGTTGAGGGGGGTGGGGGGGGGGCTACGCTTCAGCTAAAAAACTTATAAATGCCAATACTCCTGTTCCGAGTCGTCAAAAGACGCACACGACTGCAATAATTGCTTCAAACTTCGTCCATGGGTAATTACTAAGAGAGTTTCGGTCTTTTTTTTAAAAACAAAACAAATTTTGGATACCTCAAGTTGACCAATTAGAGTTTTGAGTGTCTCCATCTCAGCAGCAACCTCATTCAACATTGTGTCTTTCTCTTTACACTCCTCGGCAAGCTTTTCTGATTCAATTGTAGCATCTCTCTTCTTTTCGTCGGCCAATCTCAGCTGCTCATTTAAGTCGTGAATCGTTTTGAGACAGTCGTCTTTCACATCAGCTACGTGTGATAACTCAACTTTCGTGTCTTCGTGCTGGCGTTGTAATTCTTTCAAATTATTCCTGAAAGTGAAATCCTTTCCAGATGTTTTTTTGTTCTCAATTCTAAATAGATCTGAAGACGAAAAGATGTTTTTTTTTCGAGATTTTGAATGACACTTGGACACAATACTTAAAAAATTAACAATTTCATTATAAATGCTCATATAAAATATCGGCAATTTTCTTTTTAGCTTCGATGTTTTTAGGCCAAAATTTCTCAAAATACCAAAAAATTTACCACGGACATGTTTTCACCATGTTGATAGCGGCGAGATTTTGAAAGTGCCTATCGGACAATTCAATTTTTCCTAATCACAGAGATTGCGTGAAATTATAGCCACCATTATGGTATATTTATGGGGGGCTATAGCTTATCTGACCACTAAGCTGGGGGGTTATAATGGGAAAAACCCGTACATATAATCCCGTAAATACTTATCGTAAATGCACCATATTGAGGTGACTATAATTTCACGGGGAGTGGCTATAATAAGAACTGACACAATTTTCCTTACTTTTCCTGTTCAATTTGTCGGTTCAGTTTTTCATTTTCAGCCTGTTTGTCCTTCATCTCATTGATAAGTTGTGAACAAGTTTGTTCCACATCAGCCAATCGCTCCAGTTTATCAGCTAAGTCTTTCAGTTGTCCTTGGCTCTCAAGTAGATCATCTGTTTTCCGTTTCAGTCCTTTCTCTAGCATATTTTTGTCACCTATAAGATTAGAAGACCAACTTTTACTTTTTACAATATCCGAACGCCATTCATAAACGAGGAAACAAAATTATGAATATACCCCCCCCCCCCCCCTGCAAAAAAGAGTCGACCAATGTATTACGTTCCGAGCTTAGACGCTACTATGAATCAAAAATCAGTAATTTTAGACAGTTGAAAGCTTATATTTCAAGTTCATAACAAACTCAATATCATTCACTCGTTGTGCTTTAATTTTACCATGAATTCATCTTCTGAAACTAATCTTGGCTTGATGATACCACCAACACCATCATTGACTCAGATCTAAACAATTATATTATCTGTGATGCATATAATAATTATAATTTTTATATTTCTGGTTCCTGCGTAATCGCAGCGAAACAGCATTAGGCTATTGCTGCCTGTTCTCAGCTGCCCTTTTTCTTATTATTCCTCACATTTCAGACTGTTCTTTTTATGAGCAGCATTGCTCTTTTTTGTTGACTATGGCCACTTTTTTTGCGTCTGAAATTTTCACGTCGTGCCATCATTGCAGCCAACATTGGTCAGGCTATGGTCAACCTGAAGCTACGGTTAAGTAAGAGCTCATCTTTACACAGACAGCTTCACGGAGGCAGTGGATTGAACTCTCAATCATTGGCGTGTGAATCACACACCTCACCTCTCGGCTATCACGCCACACTCGGCTATCACGCATATGTGTGCACTCTAAATTTTTCTCATGTGGGATTACACAATTTTTCGTCGTGTGAACATTGAATTACACAATTTTGCGTGTGATAGTCGCAAGTCATGTGTTTTCACACGAGAAAAATTAACCCGTGTGTTCATTTTTCACACGATTTTTCGTGTACTTTGATAACATGAGTTAAAAGCCCATAAAAAATTAAATTCAATAGTTTTGAACCCCAAGTTTCTCATTGCCGGCCAATATGGTTACAAAAAAGTCTTGTGCAAAATTTATACTTCGTGCAAAATCCCTCAAACTTCAAACATTCCGAAAAAAGAGGCCTAAAGTTGCCCCTCTATCACTTCAATTTCTATGGTTTGTGACAACTGCCTAATTTTAATTAAAGATCTGGACTAAATTACCAAGGTTCTTTTAATTGCCTCTTTGATGCTTTGAAGTGACGAAGAAATAATACAGAAAAATGGGGTGAAGTGGGCAACTTAAACTTTTGGATGAAAGAAACTTGTGGGAGTTTTTTTACAGTTCTCTTTCATTAGAAATTAAGACAGCAGTTCGAACATCGCAAAAAGTTCCTACCATGCAGCGTTGGATCGCATTCTGACTGAAAGTAGATTCCAAAATCACTTCCTTATCAACGTTTTTAACAGTTGCTAAAAGGAAAAATAAAATCGCTTAAGAGCACATCAAATTAAAATTGTACAATACTACTGTTTTTCAAGTGTTTGGCATTTCTTCAATTTTTTGCTGCAAAAAGGAATTGTCTTCGCAAGAAAACATTGGAGCTCAGATGAGCAACATTCAATTATTAAAAAAAACATTTAAAGAGTGGCGGGAAGTGATCACAGGAAGCAATTTCAGCTAATTTTTGTTTGTAATCTTTTAACATCATTTGAAGCATTGTCACCTGTTGTTCGTAACAAACTGTTTGGTTGTTAGTTGGTTGTTGTAGAGCATAGGTACCGCTATTTTCAAAAACTGAATGGAATAAATGGATTAAAAAGAACAACATAGAAACATCGCTTTTTTGTTCGTTATAACGTTGTTTCAGTTGTTATGATTTCGTTGTGCAATTTAAAGCATAGTTTCGGAGTTAGCAAACTTTTGCTCGTCGCACTATCCGACATCATTATTCAAAAACTAAAACGATGCAAAAATCACAATACAAAAAAATTTATAGAAATTTAGGATTTAAATCAAACTGCAGCTCTTTTCTTGTTTGCACTGTAATATTTTCACAACTATGGAACAATTTTTATCTTCTTTTGACCTATTATGGTTTTGGGTCAATTAAAGATTTGTAGAGCGTCATCGAAATAGTCATTTTGAAAATCCATCGATCTCATTTGTTCTAGCTTCTGGGCTGGTCGTAATAGAGTGTCTACCGAGGTTAAGGATGAAAATTTCTGTGCAATTCACATTAATAAGCAAGTCATCTTGTTCGCAGTTTGAAAGTCATAAAATTAGTTAAATTTCAAGAGAGATAACATTTTGCTATAGATGTCATGATGGTTCACAGCAAGTAATCCATTAATTCTCTCTTCTTATTTGAATATTCAAAATAAGTTTCAAATTAGAAAAAACCTCTCCGTTTTGGTTACAAACCGTTGAGGTTCCGAATTGGCAAAACAGCATCTCAATATTTGTAAACTAATGTTAAATCAATGGTTTTCTAATTTGAAACTTATTTTATTTTAAATCTATTCTTTTGTCAGGGTCCTAAGATTACAATTTAAACACGAACAGCATCTTATTTTCCCACAGATAAAAACATCGCGAAGAACATAATTCATTTAATTCCATCCACGGCTGAAATAAAATTAAACATAAAACAATTCATTAGAAAAAGAAAACCTATTCAATCACAGAAAAACATTTGTTAGAAAAAATTATAAGAATGAGGGGATAATTGAGTGTTGTAATTCAAAATACTAAAAATTATCATGTCAAAATATACAGCAATGCGCTTTAAAATTTGCAAAATTTGGAATTTCTAAAGGAAAGCCTACCGCAGCTTCATGAAAACAAAAAAAATTGAACAACTCTAGCGATTGCATTAACACCAAAATACCACTGCATCGTCGCGCAAAGTGAGTTTAAAAACGAAACCTGAGAGGAAAGACTGTTTAGTAGTTCCCTGTACGTCTAAAAAAAGGTAATTCGAAAACAACTGCAAATTTGCTGGACACTAAATATCATACTAATAAATGACAAACGTGATGCGTGGGACCTGATATGAAGCTATCACAGAATCACGACCGAAATTCAGTTTTTAAATACGACTTTACTTCCGTGGGGGTGCAAATTTTTTTTGCACTTTTTTCCGTGGGTGTTTAATTTCTAGATCCGATTGATGAGTTCTTCTTGTCCCCGATTATGTTTGCACCCCATTTTTTTTAATGTTGTACATGGCAGACTAAGTGGTATCGAATAGTACACTATGAAAAATATGAGGTAAAACAGAATACCACAAAACTCTAAAATTCTTGTGATTTTTTAAACGTGTGTCTCCTCAAATTTATTTTGTTTACACCTTGCGCATATGCTTAATTCACCACAAGATAACAATAACCATTTTTGGGGTAAAAACAACATGGTTCTACAAAACTTTTGTAGGATTTGCATAGCAATTAAAAACGGACGGGCAGTGGCTCTGTATAATCTTCACTCCCCAATTTAAAAGGAATTGCACGCCCCAAAAGTAAAGGCTTTTCAAATCTGAAGAACAAAATTTGAATTTCCAAAAATACATCAAAAGTTCTCATCCAGAAATAAATGTAATAAGTTATATCGGATTTACATAAATAAAAAAAATCGCATATAGAGCGCTGTCTTATCGTTTAAAATTATTTATCCAAATTTGACAGTTTGATTTTAAAATTCCTCTCAAAATTTTACTGTAATTTTAAGTCTGATTTTTGAATCGCTCAGAAGTCTTTTGAACAAGCAAGCGGCTTAAAACGGCAAAGGAATTACCAAGAAATTGTCGTTAAGGTCTGTTACGGGCAAATGCGTGTTTATACCTTTTAGGTTTACATCAACTTCTGTCGAAATTATGTAAACTTTTCCTTGAAAAGCTCCCATGAAACTTATTTTCTAGAGTTCATTTCTGCTGCAATAAAATTTTCAGAAAACTTGAAAAATTTTCCACAAAGTGTGAATCTTGTGTTCCTGGTGAGCTTTCAAATATTAACCAGCGAGGTCGTTAAACAACTTGGCAATTGATTAAAGTCGCATAGAGAAGTCAAACTGGAACTAAATATCTACTAAAAATTAGGACTCTCTAAAAAATTTCGAATCACTTTTTCAGTTCAAACTCGTGAACAAATTTTTATTCGGGTCAAATGAAAACTATCACAAAAAAGCAGAAAATAGTTGAACAAACATTTAATTAACAAAAAGGAAAAAGATTCAGAGGTCAGGAATGAAAGGTGAAATATGGAAAATTTGTTATCTTGAAGTAATTGATTGAGTCATGCAATCACAGGTCATTTGGTCAGGAGGAAACATGGACCAAGAAGTTCGTCTATCGTTTAAACATCGACTTCATTTTCTTTTGAACTAGTTCCAGCAATGTGGTGCGGAATTTCTGGCCGAATATGACATACATGTAGAAATTAGCCGAATTTATGACAGCCTGCAACACGAACATGACCCCTTGATAAATATTATAGTTCTTTTCCTGTTCCATAGTCAAGCGCGGGTTGCTCATCATCGCTTCAACACACGCCGCGTTTATCAGCGAGCAGAAGACGAAGATTGAACAAACAACAATCATTTGCCGAACGACTTCCATGTCTCTTCGGTTTTGGCGATCGACGCTCTCGGATTTCTGCTTCTCGCTTCGACGATTTGCAGTTAAACGAAGTTTCACAATAGTGACCGTCGTGAACAAACCAACGGTCGATATCGGAATTATGCCGTTTATGAACAAACTGATTGTCGGTCGAATATTGTTGAAAAAATTGCGAGATATGACATCAAATTTGACAAACCTGCACACGTTGTCAACGGGTGATAATCGATAGACAAACAAACCAGCGCTCGACCACAAAAACATCAAAACATACACAACAGTCGTCCCAATAACACAAACTTTGGGTTTTCCAAGATTTCTGTACTTAAACGGAAACAATACGGCCAGACATTTGTCCAAGCTGAACAGAACTGTTACGTAATACGAACTGAGAGTACTCGCCCACGTGAACTGATTTCCGACAGCACAAAATACGTCATTTAGTGACGTCATTTCAAACCCGAATAGCGGCAGTAAAAGGTCAATCACTCCGTCATACACGACAGTCAAAAGATCAGTTAGCGCCAAACTGAACATGAAAGCCGCGCCAGAGGTCAAGTTATCCCATTGCGCTATTACCATCATAGTCAGAATATTTCCAGGTATTCCGAACATAGATAGGGTTGCAGAAATGACTTTGAGCCCAAAAACTGCATGGGAGGCTTTGGGGAATATATCTTCCCAGTTTTGCAAAGAAATTGCTTCTGATTCCGTTGAATTTACCGACACTAAATTTTCCATTTGAAGCGGAACAAACAAACTAACTTTCACAAATTTAAATTTCAAAATGATTCAATTTCTTCAGATACAAAAAATGAGCCCCTAACACTGTGGGTTCAATTGGAATTCAATCAAATACCAATTTTGATCAATTTTCAACCGTTTAAAGGTCAATTTTGATCTTCAAATAGGTAGGATAACAATTAAAGCACTTTTTAATAAACAAAAGAGCAAATGTCAAAAGCAGACAAAACTATTCCGAAACAAGAATAACATAAAAACGGTTGACAGGCAGTCAAGAGAACCTTTTAAACGACGAATTAAAAATTTATTTTCCGATATTCTTAAATGTTACTTATTAAACTTCAACAAGTTATACTGAACGGTTTATTGGCCATTAAATTAGCAAAATTAGGACAAATTTTAGTAAAAAGTAATCATCGTAATCTACTTGTCCTTTTTGCTGCTAGAGTAAGCAATGAATTACGCAATTTCAAGAGGAATTTTACCATTTATAACTAATAAAGTACCCCATAAGCAGCAGTTTTGAACTAGCTAAGCGATTATTTTGACAAGTCTTATTTCTCTGACATTATTTTGTTCTCTTTGATGTTAGACGCAAAATTTGGGCTGAGCTTCGAAGAAGGTATTGGACTCTATGAGGTCAAATTCAGTTTAATATTTAAAAAAAATTGCTTTGCAATTTTTTTCCAAATTGTTTATTGTTGCAAATTGTTCATTGTTATATGGAATATTTTCAAAACACATGTAGAGATATAAAACGGGCGTGTGAACACACAAAACGTGCTCACTACGAGATGTGATATGGGGGTCATCTATTTCTCTTTTTTGTCAAGAACTGCAGACCCATTAGATAGATGCTTTATAAATATTTTTTTAGATAAGTTTGCAGCAATTGAAAGTTTACAAAAATGTTCAGTGCCCTAAGACAATTAAAGACACTATAAAGCCAACGATTATGCCAAAAATTAAACATCACAACGAGAAGAATCGAAGTATGTAGGCCAAAAAATACGATCAGAGTTTCCCAATTTTGAAGCACTCAAAAATGAATTATTATGTAACTTTATCAGTTTCACATGAACAACAGTTTCACATGACAAGGAAACTCTGCCTCGATTCAGAAATCAACTGTACGGTGGCGAAGTATTTTGCAGAGTACGCACCCGGACCCTAGTGTCATAGTAAACCAGTACTGATTCATGAAATATCAATAGTAAAATGCTAAATCAGTACTGTGTCATAGTATTTTGAGGGTTTTTAAAGACCTTGCAGAATGATCTCAAACAATTTTTTGAGGAATTTGGCATGCACAGTCTGTTTTGATTCCTTTCTCTAATCAGGAAAAAATCATAATACATTTTGAAATTTTTCGAAAAAAATTTTGAATTTATGGATGATGCACAAACATGATCCTTGCAAAATGCGCGGGAATTTTGCAAAAATCGAGGGTTTTCACATAAAAAACCAGTAACTAACAAACAAAACCAGTAAAAAAACAGTTAAAAACCCGTTCAATAGACCCGTAGCTAGTTTTTATGAAATAATATGAACTACAGTTCTATATGTGCACAAAAACTTGCCAACAATGAAATCTCAATATCGGAGACACTTCACTTTCGCATTCAAATAGCGTACCTCACTTTCCCATACCAGCTAACTTTTGAGTCAACTCTTGAGTTGAGCGTCGTAGTTTCAAAAAAGATTTGTTCCGCAAAATATTGAAAAATATAGCAAGACACACGACGCTGTACATGGACCAATAAACTACATCAAAATTGTCTTAAAGTCAAATAACCAAATGTTGCAGAGCTCAAGTCGATTAATGTTCTAGAAAATATTTTCCGTGTTCAGTTCGCCCAGATTTTCCACAGCAAGAAACATCAAAATTCATTGTAGCAGTTCGTTTGAGAGAACTGATGTGAAAAACTTAGAAAAATAATTGAATGCAGAACAATTGTTGCTCCAAAATATACCCCAATAATTTGTAAAAATTTTTGTGAGTCATAAAATTGCGATCTGTAAAAGATATTCTTGCGAGGGCAACAATCAAGGGAATACTTCACCTTTTGATATATAAATTCGAATAAGATCCTTATGGTTTAGAAACTTTCAAGACTCCAAACAGATCACAATTGGCCAACAGTCACTCACCAATGGTGATAGAATTTCATGACTGGCTTCACAGGCAGCTACAGATAAAAAATTTGATTGTACAAAGAACTAAAACAAAATGATGCCCATGATGAATCTCCATTTCGGCCAAATGTTTTCCCAATCTTAAACCAACACTTTGATTTGAAAAGTTCTGGAGCCTTCAGAAGAGAACGGAAAATAATTAAACTTTATGTTTATGCGTGGTAATTTCCTGAACAGTGTAAACTATAAATTGATACAGTTTACAGTGTAGAATTTTGTATTTCGGCCGTTAGAAGGCTTCTACCTGGGGACTGGCTAGCGCCCAAAACTCTATCAAAATTCCAAAAAAATTTGTTTGCTGGTTCGTGTAATTGTTGGGAGTCTACAATTTTGGCCCCAAAAAAATTCAAAACCTTTCCAAATTAATTGATAATGAATCAAGTGAATACCAGCAACAAAGCTAACTGATGATCCACTCTAATTGAAACAATTCAACAAAACTACCAGGG
Organism: Convolutriloba macropyga; assembly: GCF_964194025.1. NCBI lineage: Eukaryota > Metazoa > Xenacoelomorpha > Acoela > Convolutidae > Convolutriloba > Convolutriloba macropyga. Next base: position 14,777,491 of record NC_134478.1, on the reverse strand, counting down.
AGAATTGAATCCATTGGCTTCTAAAGCGAAAAAACTACAGAACTAACAAATTCTGCCTCCCAATGCCACTGTTACTGACCAGAAACTTATTAATTTCTCAACCCACACTTTTAGTTAAATTTGAGGTTTCACTCACTGCAACTACGCAATTATGTTGTTTCAAAAAGAACTCACTCAATTACTACAACTTCTCCCCCTGAGAACCAACTGCACCGCTCGAGCGTTCTCTTTATCTCTTCTGTTTCTGCTTGTTCTCGCGCTCTTTCGCATTCCTCGGATGGTTTTCCTTGTGCCGAAGCGTACTCAAACCAATCAGTTTCTACCCGCAGAAAATGACGTGTCAAATCATTTAGAACATTTTGACCGAACGTATAAATGCAATTGATGGCGTGCAAGGTTGGTCACGGGTTGCGACTTATCTTACGTAATTGTTTGCTGAATTTGATTGTGTTTGCTCAAGAACGTGGCAAAACTCATGCTTTACGCTCAACACTCCCTAGGGCAGTACTGCATACTAGTGCTCATTCCCTCTCGACTGTGGATACTCATTCCATTTAACGTATGGGTAACTTTTTCTGCCATTAGGGGGAAGTAATTTTCGCTTTTTAACTAATTTTCAACAATTATGGTTATAATCACTATGATTGGAAAAGTCAGGGAAAGTTAGGCCTTGTTGCCCTTGTTTTTAGTGAAATAATCTTCTCTTGGAGACACCTACGCGGTTTGCGCTAACCAGTGGATTTTGACAGGCATCATGGTCCTAAAAGTTTTAGTTTTGTCGAGAGTTAAAAAAACCATAGTGTTTGTGTTTAAAAAAAGAGGCCGAGAAATAGCTTTTGGATACTCGAAAAAGCACGCTGATTATCTCAGTGCGTATGCAATTGTCCAAGGAGTCACCGCATGAACCCATCTCACAAATCAACCCTCCTTCGTAACTTGTTATTTCAACGCAAAACATGGCTCTGGAGCATTTAGTTTTACAAAGTGTCCACAAATTTAAACTCTACATTCTCCTGAGAAATTGTTCTCTGCACAGTAAAATTACAAAATATAATTAGTCAGGTTACTTTTTCCTATTTTAGGTTTTAAGTAAACACCAACTGTTTTTAAATTTTACTGTTATAACAGACTTCACTGAACTAATTTAAATTTAAAAAACTACTCTAGTTATTTGCATTTTTCAAATATTTATACCGAATTCCTCCTGCAATCCAAAATCACTCCTGAATGGTCACTCCAAAGGATACTCTCAATAAATGTCTACCAACTTTTGATGCCGAACTGTACTACCATTTTAATGAACAAACAAAAATTTAAATCAGTTTTTTTTTCATTCCAGCATAATTAATATTATCAAGGCACCTAAAATAATTGGTTGTTGTATATTCAGGCCATAAATTACCATAGCCAAAGTTAGAATGAAAACATCAAGTTTTCTTGATCTAAAATCTTTGCTCCAACAATGAGCTAATTAAATATATTTGTGTATCTGTTTTTCCACAAACAATTTGCTTTGTTTTTGTCCTCCATAAAGATCTCACGGCAAATTTTATCCCTATTATTTTATTTTCTGGTCTCAACTAAAAATGGTCACCATTTTTTTAAAAACGTAAGTTGAAAATTTTCCCTTTTAATTTGAGTCTAATTTGTTTTGAGTAAATTAGCCATTATGTCTTTCCTGAAAGCACCAATTCAATTAGTCCCTCTTACGATGCCATACCGTTACTTACAGTGAACGCACAATTAAATTGACATGAATCTTTAAGATCCTTATTTTTTGGATCTCAGAAATTCGATTTAGGTGTTTTAAGAGGAATTCCGAATCACAACAACCATTGTTTTTTTTTCAAAATCTTTCATTCCGTTTTCTGTTGTAATTAAATTGGATTTACTACGTACAATAACCTGTGTTCTTCATTCTTATTCTTTCTCTCGTGTTAAATACTCTGCAAAGCAAGTTTTGTTCTTGTTTATTTAGCAAATAGAAACTAGTTTTGACTCCAACTTACATTGCTCAAGTTTATTTTGTTTGTTTAGTTAGTAAATACATTCCGGAACTTGACAAACTAAATAAATTTTGATACATCAAAGTTGCCTGACAATTTAAACTCATTTTAGTAACATATATGACTCAAATATGGTCACAGCCAAGCACTGATCAGTCATCTCATCTCATCCAGCGAAAAAGAATCCAACTCCTAGTTCTTTTTTGTCAGCAGACAATTCTGAAACCCAATGTCTTGAACTATTATTTAGAATGAAGCAATAAATTTTTCTTCATTATGTTTTTCAAACTTTCCCTTTATTTTTTGCCATCAATTTTTGTACCCGGTATCGGGAAATGTATAAATGATGTGAAAGTCTGAAAAAATGGTACATATAATAAATGCTTTGTAACCTGATTTTCATGTATATATGGAATTTTGAGCTCTTCATTGTGTCAAGCGAATTTTTGGTGTAACGTCTTTAAGTGATTTAATTGGTTTCCGCAAATTTTTCTATTTGCCTAATCGAGTTTTCGCCTAACAGCGTCCGGCTGTCCTTTGACGATCTTTTGAGTAGAAGGGTCAGCCGGGCATTTAATAAGAACGCACGAGCACGCCAGCTTTCGTGTTGTTTTGAAATTTGATATAGTCGGTGGTATAAAATTAAGCCAAACAATTGAAATCAATCCAATAAAAACTGAGTCACAAAACACGAAAAAATAGGAATTAGAAAATGTCAAATGTCTTTTTAATGGTTTTTTTTAAATTAAATCATAGCCCGCTAAGATCGCGAACAGATAAAGTATCTGTTCAGCATAGTAACAAACCTCAAAATAGTACTGACCTTCTAACTGTGCAACTTGGTGCTGTAAGTCATCAACTATAGCTTCCTTATCAGCTTTCTCTCGTTCTGCCGTCAGTTTTGCTTGTGACGTCATTTGTCTCGCCTCCTTTTCTGCTACCCGGGAAAGTTCCAACTCTTCTTCCAATTGAGCTACATGAGCATTGGCATCTTGAATCTGATTGGCCAAATCCGCAATCTTCTTTTCACAAAACTTAAGCTGATTGGTCAATCGAGTTTGTTCCGATTTTGTCAATTCACTTTCGTTGGCAGAATTGTTCAAACTGTTTTCTAATTCGTTCAACAATTCTTTCGTCTGTTTAAGTTCATTCATAATTTTCTCTTTAGAATGCTCTAGATTTTTCACATTTCGCTGCGCAGAAGCCAGCTCGGATTCTAAATTAGAAACTTTTTCTTGCAGATCGTGTTTTTCGTCTTCATAAATTTCAATTGTTTTATCTTTGACAATTTTTGAGTTTTTCAGATCTTCGATTCGATCTTTTAATAAATCCCGATTGTTTTTAAGGTCAGCTGATTCTTGTTGTTCAGTTCTCAAATCCTCCTGAAGCTGTTCCAAATCTTTAATAAAAGCGCGTTTTTCATCCTGCAATTTTGAATTTTTAGACTTTAAAGTTTGTTTTTCACTTTCTAAATTCTCGATTAAAATAGTTTTTTCAGCATTTTCATCTTGGAGGTTCTCAAATTCTTTCAGATTTCTGTTTTGAGCTTCAAACAATCGTTTCGATTCTTCTTTCACAAGACCCAAATCGTCTAACACTAAATTCAGTTCATTTTTCAGCCTCAAAACTTCAGATTCTAAGTTCTCTTCAATTTCTTTTGACCTTTCATTTGTATTTTCACTATCATTTAACTTCAAAGCCAACTTTTTGTTATCGCGTTTCAAATCTATAAGGTCAATTTTAACATTTTCTAAATCATTTTCAGCATTTTTAAGTTCGGACGATTTTTCAGCAACTTCGTTTTCTAGTTCTCGTATTTTTCTATTCATTTTCTGACGTTCCAAATTAGATTTCTCAATTTCTGACTTTTGGTTTATAATTTCATTTTCAGTGTCTTCAATTTTTTGTGTCGAATTCAAAGAATTTTGTCGACTTTTTTCAACTTCATTTTCTGCGTCTTTCAGCTTTGATAGAAGAATTTCTTGTTCTAATGATAAACTGTCAATTTTCTTGACAAATTCTTCACGTTCTAGATCAGCCTTTTCAATTTCCATCAATTGCTCTTGTATTTGGTTTTCCATATTTTCAGAGTTTTTCGATAATTCCGTAATTAATTGTTCATTTTCTTCGGAATGCGTTAAAAGTTCTTCCATTTGGAAATCTTTATCTTCGATTTGATTTTGCAAATTGTCAACAGTTGCCTGGAAAATAATTTTTTCTTCATTCCAATTTTCACTTCCAATTTTGTCGTTTTCAGCAGCAATGACAAGTTCTCGGAGATTTTCGTTCTCGTTTTGTAAGTTTTCAAAATCGTTTGATATTTCGTTGTAAGCCTCGGTTGTTAAGTCTAAATCTTCGTTCAAACTGTCAATTTTGTAGTCTTTTTCTTTCATTTCTAGTTCGGTTTCTTCTAGAACTTTCTCAAAAGAATTCTCGATTCGGTTTTGAGTTTTCACGATGTCATCAATTAATTGTTGCTTCATTTCTGAGCTGTCTGATTTCAGACTTTCATGGTCGTTTTTCAATTTGTCAAGCGAGTCTTTAAGTTGTTTTATTTGAGACTGCAAATTATGAGTCCCAACTTTTGGTATGGTAGGTGAACTATCGGCTAAGAAAAAGTCAAGCCCGCTTTTAAGATTGTCATTTGATTGAATTTCGGCGACCATCGGTAACTCCTCCAGAATTGGAACTGCTTCTAACTTTTCATTCTGAGGCTGTTTTGTTTCTGAATTCAGTTGTAGCGACTTTTCCGGTTTATTTTTGGCTACTGCTTTAGACTGTGGAATTTTGCTGTCAGCTTTTGACTTTAGTCGGTCAATTTTGCTTTCCAACAGCAAATCAAGGTTAGATTTCGAACGCTTTGATCCTTCGTCAGTACCTGCTGGTTTCTTCATTGATGACGATGATGATGGAATCGGAAGTCCAGACGGTTTTGGAGGTGATCGTTTTGATAATAAAGCCCGAGTCTCGGGTTTAAAATCGGGCTGGGATTCAAGTTGGTTCCGATTAAGAGATCCGTCAATAATTGGAATCTCTTCTAAATTTTGAGGACCTCGACCAGAAGCAATCATTGGGTCTTCATCAATTAGATCACTTCGAGTTTCAGGTGTTTGAGGACTTTCAAAGTTGTCATCTGAAGGTTTTTGACCAGTTAAAGCCGTTTCTCGTTGACGTTCAGACATTTTTAACTGCTCTTTTAGATGCCCATTTTCTGCCTTCAACTGATCATTTTCAGCTGTCAAATATTCTATTTTTTCCAAGTCTTCAAAATTTGCATCGAGTTCAGGGTTAAGAACTGTATCAGTGTTTGTAACTTTATCACATGTATCAACAGTTTGTTCATTTGCAGCCGCCGCTTTTTCCTCTAAGTCGACAATATTTTCCCTCAAAAAGGAAACAGACGCTTCCGATTTCTGTAATGCGGATTCTAGCTTTTCTATTTCTCCCATTTTTGAGACAAGCTGTTTTTCGCTTTCCAAAAGTGACTTCTGGCGTTCTTGATACTGGGCATTTTGCAAATTAAGTTGTTGGGTTTTTACAAGCTCAGCGTCGTACAATTTTTCAGTTTCGTTGTGTCTCTTTTTAAGCAGTTTTTCGACAGCTTCTAGTTCTCGAATTCGTTCTAACGGATCCATTTTTTTCAACGCTGCGCCTTTTTTCAAAGGACCAACTTTTGATTCTAATTTAGCTTTGTCAATTTCTAAAGATTTGATTTTTTCGCGAGATTGTTGCTCAGATGCGGTCAATTCTTTGACTTGCGATATTAAAGCAGAATTTTCGGCTTCTTTATCTTTTATTAAAGAAAACTGTTCCGTCAATTTTTGTTGATTTTCCGAATTTTCCAAGTTTTGAGGTATTTGTAAATTCTTCACGTGCAACTCCTCGTTTTTCCTAGATAGACTTTCGATTCTGTTGAGCAAATTTTTCTTTTCACGACTCAGCCTCGCATTTTCAGACTCCAAATGAGCAATTTGATCATGAGTATCAGCAAAGCTCTTGTGAAGCTTCGAAACTTCATTTTCGGGATCAAATTTACTTTCAGAAGGTTCTACTTGTCCTCCAATAGACAAAACTTGACTTCGAAGATTTTCGTTTTCTTGTGCTAATTCTGCATTATCTTTAACTAATTCTTGAGTCTTTTCTTTTTGACTTCCAATTTCGTTCTCAATTTGGTCGAGTAAAACCTTCATCGTGTCGTCTTTCGTCCGTAAGACTTGGACAAAATCAGTCAAGTTTGACAAGTCTTGAGGTCCATTATCGGTTGTTAGAGACGGCTGGTCAGCGATCGCGTTTAATTGGTCGTTAAGACTTGCTTTTATTGTTCTCGAAGACTTCATTTCATTTTGAAGTTGTTCTATTTTATCATTCAACGAACTCTGATCGCCCTCAATATCTTCAATTTTGGGACCACCCAGGGCATTTCCAGGAGCACTTGAACTTGAAAACGAAGGGATTGTTTTATCATCAGACATCAAAGCACCTAATTGCTGACGTAAGCTATCTCTTTCTATAGATAAAGCTTTAGCATCACTTTTAGCTTTTAAAAGATTTTGTGATAATTCTGAAGGATCCCGTTTTAATGACGATTCCAATTCGCCCTCCAAACGATGCTTCGAACTTTTCAAGTACAAATTTTCATCTTCGAGTTCTCGATTACGCAATCTCAGTTCAAACGCTTCCGCTTTCAGTTCTTGATTGTCAATTATTTGTGACCCCTCAATTATACCTGAGCTTATTTTTCGGACTTCGTCAGGCTCGAATTTGTCTTCAACTAATTTCAAAACTTCGAGCGCTTTTTTCGCTTCTAATTCCGACTTCTTGGATTTTTCGAACTTCTTCTCCAAGTTTTCTAAAGCGACGTTCGCAAAACCTAATTCTTGTTTGGCAGTAACAAGTTCGCGTTCGGGTTCTGAAATATCGGCTAAGTTCATAGTTTGCAAGTCCTCAAGAATCTGTTTTTCGTGTGCCAATTGGTGAATATCTTCCATAAGTAAAGCGTTAGCGTCAATTGCTTCCGACAATTTTTCATTCAACTGGTCAACAACAACTTTGAGTTTCAATTCAGCGTCGGTATTTTCACTTGGATCAATTTGATTGGATTGTTCATCAAAAATTTGACCAGTTTTAGAAGCCGACTTTTGCAGTTCCTCTGAAAGTTTTGCAGAATAGCGTTCCAGCATGTCAATTTTTCCAGAATGTTCTAGATTGTTCTTTTTCTCATCCGCAAGTTTGTCTTTTAAATCTTCTAATTCTTTCTGAACCATAAACAATTCAGCTTCACCTTGATTTGACTGGTGTAGCTCATCTATAATTTGATCTCCGTTTTCAAAATTAGCATCGATTATAGATTCCAGTTTCTCCTTTTCCATTTCGAGAAACTCAATTTCATTTTTCAAAACCGTCTCATTATTTTTTGTATCTTGGAAATGATCGTTGAGAGACCGAATTTCAGCACTAAGCTCCATATTTTCAACTTTGAGTGAAGAAATTTCCTGAGCTAAAGCTTTTGTTGAACTTGAACCTTCGTTAGTCTGGCTTTCAACCAATTTCTGAATTTCTTCTGAAAGTTTATGATTGAAGCCTTTAAATTTCTGGCACTCAAAATTTTCTTTCTCAGCAATTTTTTTAGTGTTTTCAACTTGTTTTGTTAGACTTTCGTTTTCAATTTTGGTTTCTTTGAGTTTCGTTTTGACCTCAATCAAATTTTGGACAATATCAACATTTTCTGGAGTTATTTCAACGTTAAGTTCCTGCTCATTCATAATTTTAAGTTCACGCTTCAATGCTTCATTCTGATTGGCTAATTTATCAACCAATTGGCTCTTTTCTTCAGCTTCGGATTGCAAACCGTCAATTTGATTGGTCAGAACTTCGTTTTCAGCTTCAAGTTTCAAAATCGAAGCTTTTCTGTCAATAGTTTTGTCAATTTGAGGAATATAGCTTGAAGACGAGTTCAGAGCTGAGGATCTTGACAATTTGTTACATTCATCTTCTAGTTTTTCGCACTGTTTTTCCAAAATTTGTTTCTGTTGAGCTAAATTTCGGTTTTGATTCAAAACTTTCAGTTCGTTTTGCGATAAAACAACATTTTCTGCTTTAAGATGGCTTAATTCTTCTTTCAGTGCAGCTTTAGTTTCTACAAAATTTTCAATTTCACCGCTTTTTTCTGTTTTTGCAACTGCTTTTACCTCTTCGGCTAAAATTTTGGTTTCTTCTTCCAAAATCTGAGCCTTTTCTTTTAACTGCTCTTCAATTTGGGACAATTTCGTTATCTTCTGCTTTAGAACGCCGTTCTCTGATTCAAGTTCGCAATTCTTACACACTAATTCAGCATACGCCTGCGGTTCGAGACCTGGGGCCTCCGTCAAATTTTGCATCCTGTGTGACATCAATTTTGATACTTCCTGTTTCAACTGCTGATTTGTATTTTTCAAGACTGAAAGCTGTGAATCTTTTTGCTCAATATGCTGATTCAATTCTTCGTTTTGAACTTTTGCAAAACCACATTCGGCTTCTAACTCGGATAGATGTGACTTCAGACCAATTATTTCTTCAATGGTGTCCGAACTTTCAGCGCTTAGATTTGATTTATTTAAGGAATCCTTCAGTTGGTTTTGAAGCGAATGTTTTACCTGATTCAGTTTCAAATTGTCTATTTTCTCTTCATCAAGTTGTTTTTCCAGAGTTTCAAGATTAATTTCACATTCTAAAAGTTTGTCTGTTGTTTTTTCCAAATCATCTTGTAGGTTAATATAAACTTCCTTGCTGATAAAAGATTTTGCCTCAACTTTTTTCAGAATCTCTGGGCTAATAATGTCTTCAGTTATCGGGTCGATAGATCTGTCAGAGTTTAGTTTTTCTAGCTGCTTCAGCTCCGACTTGAGATCAGCAATTTGATTGGCAAGTTGCCCAATAACTTCATCTTTCTCATTGCTTTCTTGAGTCGGAAATTCACTCGAACTATCACTTTTTAGCTGCTCAATTAGTTGACGTGAAGCAAGTTTTGGTTCTGCTTCTTGTTGTTGGTTCATGATAAATCGGCTCAACTGATTTTGTAAAACCCGTTCATCGCGTTTAAGCTCATCAATTTCTGTTTCTTGTTCTTCACATTTTTTCTCCAAATTATTCATGCTAGCAATCCTTTCAACATTTTCAATTTTCAAGACCAATAAATCTGAGCTCAACTGTTTTTTGACAATATTAGCCTCATTTAGCTCTAATTCCATGAATTTAAGACCAGGTGTGTTTTCCTCACTCAAAAGGTTCTTTCGCTGTTCAATCAACTTCACCCTTCTTCTTTCCTCATTTTGTTCGTTTTCTGCTATGTGATCATAAAGAGTCTCCGTTTTCTTTTCCAGGCACTTTATCACATCAACTTGTGATTGGTTTTGGGCATTTAAATTGTTTCTGTCTTCAACCAACTCGTTAATTTCATTTCTTGCTTCTTGTAATTTTTTCTGCAGGATTTCGATTCTATCAACTTGGTGCTGATGATAGGCAGACTCAAGAGAATCAGATGGTTTCTTCTTCAGGTTTTCCAGCATTCCCAATCTGGCACTGCCAACGTATTCTTCGCTTACCTGATCAACTTTGTTCATTTCAACGGTCGGAACGTCCAAGAGTAGTGGACCAACTGACTGATGTCTTACAATTTCTGCGGGCTGCACAGCTATCTGATCGCTTCCAGCAGACGTAACTGCAGCAAGTTGAGAATCATTTTCAGGACTAATCAATCTTTCCGAAGGTTCTTTCGGGGATCGACGCACTTCTTTCCCGAGTAAACCGTCCAATCTATCTGTCAATAACTGTTTTTCCGCTTCTAATAGGTCCAGCTTCTCATTTTGATCAACAATTTTCAGCTCCAAGAATTGCAGCTTCTCTTTTTGGTCACGATTCATTTGCTCTAGGCTTTCCAACTTCGTGGTTTTCTCAGCATTGTCAAGTTGAAGAGCCAAACTTTCGCAATTCAAAACTTTGTTTTCCACTTCCACTTCATTCAGCTCTTGCACCAGCATATCGAACATAGGTAACTCATCCGTTTTGAGAAGGTCCTTACGCAGTTCTCTCGCCTCGGAACGTCTCTGTTCTTCCTTTTGGGTTTTATTGGCCAGCTGGTTTTCGAGAATATCAGTTTTTCTCTCCAAATATTTTATAAGGTCCGTTTGAGCCTCAAGTTGATCAGATAAATTGTTTTTCTCTTCAGCATGATCACTCTTTTTAATTTTGGATGCCTGTAATGTCCTATACGGAAAAAGGAGAGGAGAAGAGCTCTCTTCAAAAGGTTTACACTCGACATCAGTAACTGAATCGTCCATGCAAACATCTTTCTCGCTTTTGGGATCAGCTTCCTTAACTGCAGCAGAAGCATCCAAAGGTATTGAAACAGGTGCAAATTGTTGTACCTTTATTTCAGGCTGAGCAATTTTTTGATAACATTCAACCGATTCTATTGACATAGGCGGGTTACTACTTTCAATGCTACCTCCTCTTTTGTCTAGTTCGTTGGAGTAAAGACTGCCTTGAAGTTCTGTGACACCTTCAGTTCTGTTTTTGAGCAATTCATTCTCTTTCTCCAGAACAGTCAGCCTCTCCTTTTGGTCTACAAGTTTTTGCTCTAAACTTTCGAATTTCGTGACTTGTTCAGCATTGTCAAGTTTGAGAGCCAAATTTTCACAACTCAAATCTCTGTTTTCCGCATCTGCTTCATTCAGCTCTTGCTCTATCATATCAAATTTAGATAAATCATCTGTATTGAAAAAGCTTTTGCGCAGTTCTCTCGTATGAGAGCGTTTCTGTTCTTCCTTTTGGGTATTAATCGCCAGCTGATTTTCGAGAATATCATTTTTTCTCTCCAAGTTTTTAATTAGGTCCATTTGAGCCTCAATTTGATCAGTTAAATCGTTTTTCTCTTCAGTAAGATCACTATTTTCAATCCTGGCTGCCTGTAAATTCTTCTCCAGAACAGGGGCAGAAGTGCTCGCTTGAAAAGGTTTACACTCTAAATCCGTAACTGAATCGCCCATACAAACATCTTCCTCGCTTCTTGGATTAGCTTCCTTAACTGCAGCAGAAGCGTCCGAAGGTAATGAATCAGGTGCAAATTGTTGTACATTTACTTCAGGCTGAGTCGATTCTATTGACAAACGCAAGTATCTTTTTTCCACACCACCTACTTTTTTGTCCAGTCCGCTGGGACATGGACTCCCTTCATGTTCTGCGACATCATCAAGTCTGTTTTTGAGCAATTTATTCTCTTTTTCAAGAACAGTAAGCCTCTCCATTTGGTCAACGTATTTTTGCTCTAAACTCTCGAATTTCGTGACCTTTTCAGCATTGTCAAATTTGAGAGCTAAATTTTCACAACTCAATTCTTTGTTTTCCGCTTCTGCTTCATTCAGCTCTTGCTCCAGCATATGAAATTTAGGTAACTCATCTGTATTGGAAAAGCTCTTGCGTAGTTCTCTCGTTTGAGAGCGTTTCTGTTCTTCCTTTAGGGCTTTATTGGCCAACTGGTTCTCCAGAATATCATTTTTTCTCTTCAAGTTTTTAATTAGGTCTGTTTGAGCCTCAAGTTGATCAGATAATTTGTTTTTCTCTCCAGCATGATCATTCTTTTCAATTGTGGATGCCTGTATTTTCCTATACGGAACAAGGAGAGGAGAAGACCTCTCTTCAAAAGGTTTACAATCGACATCAGTAACTGAATCGTCCATGCAAGCATCTTTCTCGCTTTTTGGATCAGCTTCCTTAACTGCAGCAGAAGCATCCAAAGGTATTGAAACAGGTGCAAATTGTTTTACCTTTATTTCAGGCTGAGCAATTTTTTGATAACATTCAACCGATTCTATTGACATAGGCGGGTAACTACTTTCAATGCTACCTCCTTTTTTGTCTAGTTCGTTGGAGTAAAGACTGCCTTGAAGTTCTGTGACACCTTCAGTTCTGTTTTTGAGCAATTCATTCTCCTTTTGCAGAACAGCAAACCTCTCCTTTTGGTCAACGTATTTTTGCTCTAAACTTTCGAATTTCGTGATCTTTTCAGCATTGTCAAATTTGAGAGCTGAATTTTCACAATTCAATTCTTTGTTTTCCGCTTCTGCTTCATTCAGCTCTTGCTCTAACATATCAAATGTAGGTAACTGATCTGTATTGAGAAAGCTCTTGCGCAGTTCTCTCGTTCGGGAGCGTTTCTGTTCTTCCTTTTGGGTTTTAATCGCCAGCTGATTTTCGAGAATATCATTTTTTCTCTCCAAGTTTTTAATTAGGTCCGTTTGAGCCTCAATTTGATCAGTTAACTCGTTTTTCTCTTCAGTAACATCACTTATTTCAATCCTGGCTGCCTGTAATTTCCACTCCAGAACAGCAACAGGTGACGTCATCTCTTGAAACGGTTTACACTCGACATCAGTAACTGAGTAGTCCATGCAAACATTTCCCTTGCTTTTTGGATTAGCTTCATTAACTGCATCAGAAGCACAACCCAAAGGTAATGAATCAGGTGCAAAATTTTGTGTACTTACTTCAGGTTGAGTGAGTTTTTGTTCACCTTCAGTCCACTCTATTGACATAGGCAAGTAACTATTTTCAACACCACCTACTATTTTCTCCATTTCGCTGGGGTAGGAACTCCCTTCAAGATCTCCGCCATCTTCAAGTCTGCTTTTAAGTAATTTATTCTCTGTTTCGAGAACAGTCAGCTTCTTTAGCTGCCCAACAAGTTTTTGCTCTAAACTTTCAACTTTCGTGACTTTTTCAGCAATGTCAAATTTGAGAGCTAAATTTTTACAATTCAATTCTTTGTTTTCCGCTTCTGCTTCATTCAGCTCTTGCTCCAGCATATCAAATTTAGGTAACTCATCTGTATTGAAAAAGCTCTTGCGTAGTTCTCTCTTTTGGGAGCGTTTCTGTTCTTCCTTTAGGGCTTTATTGGCCAACTGGTTCTCCAGAATATCATTTTTTCTTTTCAAGTTTTTAATTAGGTCTGTTTGAGCCTCAGGTTGATCAGATAAATTGTTTTTCTCTTCAACATGATCACTCTTTTTAATTTTGGATGCCTGTAATGTCCTATACGGAACAAGGAGAAGAGAAGAGCTCTCTTCAAAAGGTTTACACTCGACATCAGTAACTGAATCGTCCATGCAAACATCTTTCTCGCTTTTTGGATCAGCTTCCTTAACTGCAGCAGAAGCATCCAAAGGTATTGAAACAGGTGCAAATTGTTGTACATTTATTTCAGGCTGAGCAATTTTTTGATAACATTCGATCGATTCTATTGACATAGGCGGGTAACTACTTTCAATGCTACCTCCTCTTTTGTCTTGTTCGTTGGAGTAAAGACTGCCTTGAAGTTCTATGACACCTTCAGTTCTGTTTTTGAGCAATTTATTCTCTTTTTCAAGAACAGAAAGCCTCTCCTTTTGGTCAACGTATTTTTGCTCCAAACTTTCGAATTTCGTGACCTTTTCAGAATTGTCAAATTTGAGAGCTAAATTTTCACAACTCAATTCTTTGTTTTCCGCTTCTGCTTCATTCAGCTCTTGCTCCAGCATATCAAATTTAGGTAACTCATCTGTATTGGAAAAGCTCTTGCGTAGTTCTCTCGTTTGAGAGCGTTTCTGTTCTTCCTTTAGGGCTTTATTGGCCAACTGGTTCTCCAGAATATCATTTTTTCTCTTCAAGTTTTTAATTAGGTCTGTTTGAGCCTCAAGTTGATCAGATAATTTGCTTTTCTCTTCAGCATGATCACTCTTTTTAATTTTGGATGCCTGTATTTTCCTATACGGAAAAAGGAGAGGAGAAGAGCTCTCTTCAAAAGGTTTACACTCGACATCAGTAACTGAATCGTCCATGCAAACATCTTTCTCGCTTTTGGGATCAGCTTCCTTAACTGCAGCAGAAGCATCCAAAGGTATTGAAACAGGTGCAAATTGTTGTACCTTTATTTCAGGCTGAGCAATTTTTTGATAACATTCAACCGATTCTATTGACATAGGCGGGTTACTACTTTCAATGCTACCTCCTCTTTTGTCTAGTTCGTTGGAGTAAAGACTGCCTTGAAGTTCTGTGACACCTTCAGTTCTGTTTTTGAGCAATTCATTCTCTTTCTCCAGAACAGTCAGCCTCTCCTTTTGGTCTACAAGTTTTTGCTCTAAACTTTCGAATTTCGTGACTTGTTCAGCATTGTCAAGTTTGAGAGCCAAATTTTCACAACTCAAATCTCTGTTTTCCGCATCTGCTTCATTCAGCTCTTGCTCTATCATATCAAATTTAGATAAATCATCTGTATTGAGAAAGCTCTTGCGCAGTTCTCTCGTTTGGGAGCGTTTCTGTTCTTCCTTTTGGGTTTTAATCGCCAGCTGATTTTCGAGAATATCATTTTTTCTCTCCAAGTTTTTAATTAGGTCCATTTGAGCCTCAATTTGATCAGTTAACTCGTTTTTCTCTTCAGTAACATCACATATTTCAATACTGGCTGCCTGTAATCTCCTCTCCAGAACAGCAACAGGAGACGTGCTCTCTTGAAACGGTTTACACTCGACATCAGTAACTGAATCGTCCATGCAAACATCTTCCTTGCTTTTTGGATTAGCTTCCATAACTGCATCAGAAGCACAATCCAAAGCTAATGAATCAGGTGCAAATTTTTGTGTACTTACTTCAGGTTGAGTGAGTTTTTGTTCACCTTCAGTCGACTCTATTGACATAGGCAAGTAACTATTTTCAACACAACCTACTATTTTGTCCATTTCGCTGGGGTAGGAACTCCCTTCAAGATCTCCGACATCTTCAAGTCTGCTTTTAAGTAACTTATTCTCCGTTTCGAGAACAGTCAGCTTCTCTAGTTGGTCAACAAATTTTTGCTCTAAATTTTCGAATTTCGTGACTTTTTCAGCAATGTCAAAATTGAGAGCTAAATTTTCACAATTCAATTCTTTGTTTTCAGCTTCTGCTTCATTCAGCTCTTGCTCTAGCATATCAAACTTAGGTAACTCATCTGTATTTAAAAAGCTCTTGCGTAGTTCTCTCTTTTGGGAGCGTTTCTGTTCTTCCTTTTGGGTTTTAATCGCCAGCTGCTTTTCGAGAATATCATTTTTTCTCTCCAAGTTTTTAATTAGGTCCGTTTGAGCCTCAATTTGATCAGTTAACTCGTTTTTCTCTTCAGTGAGATCACTTTTTTCAATCCTGGCTGCCTGTAATTTCCTCTCCAGAACAGGGGCAGAAGTGCTTGCTTCAAAAGGTTTACACTCTAAATCCGTAATTGAATCGCCCATACAAACATCTTCCTCGCTTTTTTGATTAGCTTCCTTAACTGCATCAGAAGCACAATCCAAAGGTAATGAATCAGGTGCAAATTGTTGTACAATTATTTCAGACTGAGCGAGTTTTTGTTCACCTTCAGTCGACTCTATTGACATAGGCAAGTAACTATTTTCAACACCACCTACTATTTTGTCGATTTCGCTGGGGTAGGAACTCCCTTCAAGATCTCCGACATCTTCAAGTCTGCTTTTAAGTAATTTATTCTCTGTTTCGAGAACAGTCAGCTTCTCTAGTTGCTCAACAAATTTTTGCTCTAAACTTTCGAATTTCGTGACTTTTTCAGCAATGTCAAATTTGAGAGCTAAATTTTCACAATTCAATTCTTTGTTTTCCGCTTCTGCTTCATTCAGCTCTTGCTCCAGCATATCAAATTTAGATAACTCATCTGTATTGATAAAACTCTTGCGTAGTTCTCTCGTTTGGGAGCGTTTCTGTTCTTCCTTTTGGGTTTTAATCGCCAGCTGATTTTCGAGAATATCATTTTTTCTCTCCAAGTTTTTAATTAGGTCCGTTTGAGCCTCAATTTGATCAGTTAACTCGTTTTTCTCTTCAGTAAGATCACTTTTTTCAATCCTGGCTGCCTGTAATTGCCTCTCCAGAACAGGGGAGTGCTCTAAACTTTCCAACTTCGTAACCTTTTTAGCACTATCAAGTTTGAGAGCCAAATTTTCACAATTCAACTCTTTGTTTTCCGCTTCTGCTTCATTCAGCTCTTGCAGATCAAAATGAGGCAGCTCCTCAGAATTGAGAAGGTTCTTACGCTGATTCATCGTTTTAGCCCGTTTCGTCGCTCCTTTTGTCTTTTCCTCAGACAGTTGGTCGCCAAGAATATCAATTTTTCTTTGTAAGATTTTGATGACATCCTCTTGATCTTCGTTTTTAACCCTCGGCTCCTTCACTGTATGAACCAAGTCTTCAACTTCAATGTTGTCATGCATCAAGTCATTGCCCTCATTTTCAATGCTACCATTCTTATCCAGTAGTGCGAGCTGCTCATCTTCTAAACGTTGCTTTAAAAGCTGTAGCAGATCAGAGCTGTCTATGATGGCCCGACCTTCATGCGTCGAGCTTTCGCCGACATCACTTATCCCCGCCTGAGTTTTACTGATTAATTGCTCCACAATTTGAAGTGGATTCCACTCCTCTTCAAGTTTTTCTGGTCCAATTTCGTAACTCGAAGGCGAGCGAACGTCCGATGTCATCGAAGAATTTGGGAAAACAGAATCTACTTTTGGTTCTTTTTGATTTTCCAACTCATGACTAGTGGAGTCAGCAGTAGCATCCAAATTAGAAGCCTGAAACAAAATTCTATCGGTTATATAGCACTGCGTGCTCGAAGTTGCCTCAAAAACATATCTCGATAACCAGAAAGAAGCTGGATAAATTTTAGAGACCAGAAAAGATTATCTTACTTTTTTGTCAATAAAATTCGTGGCAATACCACGCAAATGTTCAATTTTTATTGCTGTCCGCGTTTTATCAGCTATTTATAAAGAGCTATTGAAGAAACAAACTAGGCACAATTTTAGCTACTGAAATTTACCTGTAATATTGTTGTTAACTGCTTCTAAACTGCGAACTCAGATAAATCGGAAAAAGCTCCCAAAAACGAAGAATAATTTAATCCAAAACTTCAATAATATCCGATTTAAGCATGAAGAATTACTCTCAATAAACTAGCATGGAGCTTGCTTTGGTAATAGCTAGCTTGACTAAAACTTAGGGAAGCTAGCTTCACAGGTAAGAAGGGGGGGGGGCGGAAAATTGGGGGAAGGGGGCGTTAGGTGAGTTAGGATCTATAATTACTAAAATTATCCTTTAAGCCTTGCTACCTCACTCTATTTATTTCCGTAGAAAATCAACAGATTAAGCAAGCGAGGTGCTGCAAAAAAAAATTAGATGTTCTTATAAACCAAGTCCGGCAAGAAAATCAGTTCCTAAAAGGTATGGATCAATCAACAAAAAAACTACGAAATAACAGATTTTGCGTAACCGAAATTAGACCACATGACCTACTGTAATTGTACTCAGCTATCGGAGCTGTTTAAAAAATTACACCAAATAACGGTTTCTCTGGGAAAAGAACAGAATATAAGCGATTAAGGTAGGATGAATTGCTCGTGGCGGGTGCTCAATTCTTGGGCCTTAATAAGAGGCTGAAATTGGCATTTTTCACACAATCTTCATTGAACCTATTGTAGTAAACTGCACCAATAGAGTTCAGCTGCTTAAAAATATGAAAAAGAGGCGTTAGACAATATAAAATTTACAGGCTCATCCGAAAAGGCAAATTGTTCAAGCAAATATTTTGCATAAACAACACAAAATACTAGAATAATTGCTTCAACTTTTCTGAAACGAATAATCTGGTCTTGAGCACCTCATGTTTTGGCATCAGAAAAGGTTTAATAAGTAGATCAAAACTAAAAAACATAACCGACTAACGTCGGGCGAATTGCTCTCAAACGACCAGCGAGCGGCTGGCTTTGTCAGTAGCTAGCCAAGGTATAGTGAGGCTAGCTTTAGCTCAATTGAAGGGCGTGAGGTGAGCGCAACGGAGGGCAAGTTTTTTTGGCTGCACGGGGCCCTTACGGCCCTGAACGATGAGCAGGGGTGGGATTGGGGGGGTGAAGTGAGAGGGGGCTGATGAGGGGGGTTGTGGGGGTCAACTTCTAAGAGCCGCGCTTCACACCATAAGTATAAGTCTCCAAAACAGATTCTGTGAATCGCATACTTGAAGACTAGTGAGCTGAAAGGCTCTACGAGCACTTAATGCCCGCTGGACGCTAACTGTTTATCTCGTTATTGAGGACGAAAAGTCAAAAGCGTCAGGCGAAAAATCGGTCAAGCGAAAAATCGCATAAAAAAGACAGACAGGACTAATGTAATTGCTACAAACTTCGTTTGAGAGCAATTAAAAACTAATTTCAGGATCTAAAAGTAATAAATAAAGATAAGGAAGTTTTATCAAAAATACTGTTTAATATAATACAAGAGATGACTAGAGGCGGAAATGCGACACACGGAAACTGCAAAGAGGTACAAAGATTTATACCAAAAAAAAACAAATTTTATAACTCGATGGCCAGTTATCATTCCACTCGGCATCCTCACACGTTAACAAAAAAACCTTGAAATATAACCGATTAACATAGGAAGAATTGCTCTTGAACGACAGGTTGGAGCTCTAATATTTGCAGCTGTTTGAAAAAAGTTAATTATTTGTACCTCTGACAAACTAATAATATTAACCTTATTTTAAAAACTTTGTAAGCAAGATACAAGCTTTGGCTGAATTATCAAAAACTTAAACAATCCTTGTGGTGTTTCCGTGTAGTCTGAGGTTATGAATTAGCTCAATTATTGTTTATTTGACCTGTTGCTTGGGAAAAAGAAAATAAAATTTGAAGAACAAAACATTCTTAGGTTGCAGGCAAGTTGGTCCCAGACAACAATCACGTGGTTGATAGTTGAAATCTTTGAATTGAAGAGTCTAGAATACAAAGCGACTCGGTAATGTGCGATCGCACATAAGGTTCGACCCCGCTCATCCACAATTTTGGCTTGATTGTCTACCAAATGAGAAAAATAGAAAAACCCAAAAACTCAAGATTTTTTTAAAAAATTGCTGTATGAACGAAAAGAAAGTCTCCAAAGCAAATAACTGTGGTGGAGAAAAAATGCCGAATTAGATTGATGAGATGTGCAAATATTAAGCAAGCGAGTCAAGACGAACAGCAAAATCAAATAACAGCAACAACAAAAATTAATTACATCAAATCTTCATGTCCGTTTTAAAAAACAAAACTTAATAACAAAGTCAAAATACCGTCAGAAAAAACTTATATTAAACAAAATAACTTGTAATTCACCAGAAAAGATAAGGGAGTGGTCAATAAAAAGGCTTGGTAACAATTAGACAATAAAGAACAAAAACAGTAAAGTTGAAAAATTTGCTTATTTTTTTTAAAACAATTAATTTCGAAATAATGAAAACCATTAGAAATCTAATGAAATATCCCATAGGTGTAAGGTTACCAATGCTTCCATAGAAGGAATTAAGAACTGCCGGTATTCAATTTTTTACGCGGTTACAAAAAGAACATATAGACAACAAACAAAAAATCAAATAAAACTTGCCAGAAAACGCTTTCGGAACCGCAAAGCCATACTATGGCCATCAAAATGTGTTCAATTGCACTTTCTGCAACCACCGATAATGTATTATGTGACCTCTCATTAATGAATCTGGGTAACAAGTAGACAAAAATGGAAAACAAAATGCAAAAATAATTAACAATTTAATTTTTTTTTTGAAAAAAAAATATTTCCAAAGACATGAACGCCATTAATAACAGAACAAAAAAATTAATTAGTTTCGTATATTGTTGCAGAAGAAGCTCATGAGAATTGAATTTATCCAGAATATGTCTTGTGTCTGCTAAAAGATCGTCAAACATGACAGAAATCAAAAACTAATTTACATTTTTTTTCGTGTCGAAGCCAGTAAAGTCAACGAATTCTTTAAAAACTTTAGATTGTGTGACACTAATCCCCTTTTGATACCTTCCTTTGACAACAATAATGTCATAATTGGCCTGTAATTAACGAGACTAGCTAACAACCAGACCATAAAAGGAACAAAATTGCGAATTTAAAAAGTGTTTTTTTTTTTAATTTGGAAAACAATTGTTTTCAGAGTCATGAAAGCTATCAGCTATCTACTAAAATCAAAATATCGTCTCATCGATTTTTCCATGAAAAAGCAATGAAACCGGTTCATTGTACAGTAAAATTTCATACGACTAAAAAGACAAAGTAAAAACGGCAGTTAAAGACCATTTAAAAAACCAATTAAATTTTTCGAGAAAGTAGTGTCGAAGCCGTTAAAATCATCATCTATATCTTCAAGCATTTTAATAATATCAATTGTGCCTTCTTTTGAAAGCCAATAATGTGATGTATGAACTGTCGATAACGTGATAATGTGACAAAACTAGAAAACGTGAAAAACGGGCAAAAACCTAAAAAATAAGAAATTTTGATATCTAGTTGTATCAAAGCCAGTAGCCATAACTTAAGGCGTAAAACCGCAAAAAAGATTGAAATTGATTTCAATAGAAAGAAGAAGCATTCTTTCATTGTGGACAATAAGCTATAAGTTGACCAAAGAAAGAGAAAAATAGAGGAAAATTTTCAATAAGTCATTATTTGTTTGAAAATCAAATACTTTTAATAGTCAAAACGGCCATAAGCTTTCAAGTAATCAACTAGATACAATAATGTGGACCTAATTAGGAAAGCATTTGGAACAATCATTAGTGAGCTTTTTTTGAAATGTTCTGTTATTCAATTGTTGTAGAAGAGATCGAATTTTTTTAATAAAAAAGTCCGACTGTTTACAATCCGAATTATTTTTGGATTATACCAGTCCAAGATTGGTCCAAAACTAGCCCTGCTAATGCTGTTTGTTCTTCAAGAACACTTAATTATTCGAATGTTATAGATATTGATTTTTTGTTAGTTAAAAAATCAAAAAGATGCTGCCTGTTTGATAATCAACGAATAAATTTAGCAAAAAAACGGCGAAGTTTTAATTACAGAGCACTTTCAACGGAATTTGAAGTAAAAAAGCCCCCTTTTGAGTCTAAACAAATTGTGTTAGTTTTGTTTGGGTCTGTACTTCCTGTAAATTTAATCGAAATGGACTAAAGAAACTTATTTCGTGCTGTTTTTGAAGAAAAAGTCTTAATTTTGAAATGTTTAGCCAGAATTTTTGACAAAAAAAATAAAAAAATAGCCTACAATATTCTTGTGATCTGTTTTTGTTTTTACAAATAAAAATCAACAGCACTTTTAAAAAAATTAACAAATTTTAGCAAAATTGGCGAAGTTTCATTCAAAAATTCCGGAAAAAGTGAATAAAATCTCGCCGGAATTCACACTATTTTCTCAAAACTTAAACCTCGATAACTCCCTGTAAAAAATGAAAATGAAAAAAAAATCTTTTTAATTCCATATTCTACGGTGGACCAGCTTTCTAATGATACTAGTCTCAACTCTCTACGATGAATATATCGATCGGCCAAAATTGACTGAACAAAAAAAAACCCGTTTGAGTATATAGTTCCTTCCCCCTCAAGGGGAGTCGGAACAAATACATTATTATTAATACATTGTCCTTTATTCCCAAACGTGTGAAAAATTCCATTTCTCCCTATTCTGAAAATCAAAAATATTCTGTATTCGCAACATGCGCGTGCCGGTATGTTTCGTAAAGCACGTCACTCATGTCTTCTGTCTGCTGACTCTTTCAATTAATTTCATTCTTTAAATGACTTATTTAATAAAGTGAAAATGGAAAACCATATGAAATTCGTTATTTTGAAAAAAGCGAGCTGAAAACACTTAAGTTAGTAGAAAACTCTTTTAACTACTAGAGCTGTACTAACTATTCTCATTGAAAACTTCCAATTTCACTGTTCTTGTGGAAAATTGCAAAATAAAAATGAACGCGAAATTGAACTTTCCCCAGCAGAACTATCTAGGATATTCGTCAACAAAAAAGCAATTACCTCAACATGAAGTATATCTAAGACCTCCTGTCCAAGGTCAAAATCAAATTCCTATTTATCCACCAAGCAGCCATTCAAGGTTCCACAGTAACGTGCTATATAACAACACATAAATAAAAATTTGGGCTCATAAATACAACGGTGGTGGGGGGGGGGGGGTCAGAATAGATCCAGCAGCAATACAAGCTCACTATGAAAATAAATATCGCCAAATCTAAAGGAATAAAAAATCTCAAACAGTATAAGCATTGATTGGCCCATAACAGTTAAAAAGTTGCGCATCAATCTAGTGCTTGAAATGTGCACGTGTTTCACAAGAATTAACGGTTTAATTTGAAATATTGATAATTGCATGTTTTGACTGTCTGAACTTTCTGTACTTCAGGAGAAAGCAAACTGCAATCACTTACAGAATTTGATCCATTTTCGTTCAATTGGGTTATCCTTCGTGTAGCAGATAGAGGCAGAGTGTATTTCACAGGTCTTGGCAGTTTCGAGAGCTGATTATTTGCGGAGACAGATCTAGGCACCGATAGCTTAATCTCCTTTTCTTCTCTCGGCTTCTCGAGTAAATCTTTAAGACGAAGTATCTCCTGAACGGCAGTGTCGTAATGATCTTTCAGGTCATTCGACCTTGACCTTTCCTCAATTTCATCTTTTATACGGGAGGCTTGATCGTTGTAAAACGCCGGTCGTTGCTGAAAAAGTTAAACATAGCTGGCAGATTGCCAGAAAATAGCCGCAATAGACCCGTAGATCGGCAGTCTAAAAAAACAGTAAAAAAGACAGACCAAAAAAATTCGTCTTTTCATTGAAGGCTGATCTGTTATATTTTGATTAAAAATATGTATAAGTTATTGCTGCCTCTTTTAGCTGATCTTAAATAACCTTCAATTAGAGTGACACACACCCATTTGACCTTATCTCTTTGAATTAAAGTAAATAAAAGTCAATTTCAAAGTGAGGAAGTCATTTTTCAGAGTGAGGTAAGTCAAGTGTGACCAAAAATTTAATTACGCGCATGAACAAAAAACTCGCTCCACTAAGAGCGAAAAATGACGTCACACATGCAATTCAGTTGAAATTGCATGAACGAATGAACAAAAAGTGGCTGTGACGTCATATGGTCGTAACAAAAATCATGACGACGAAATAAAAACATAGCCGGAAGAATTCCGGAAGCGACTCGAAGCGTCAAAACTTCACTAACAAAACCGTAATTGCAGCTGAACCCACTACCTTTTGTATTAAACCATTAACTCACTACCTCTCCAGGACTGCTCTAAAAATTGGTGAAATTTAAACCACTGTCACCAAGAGAAACAAAATGCAGCAAAATTTTATATCATTGAAAACGTTTGAGAACGTTAAAAATACCGAAATAATTAAAGAGGTCACAAAAATGATCGACTGAAAAACTGACAAGGTTATCAATTGCTCTCAAATAACTCATGATTCTAATCTGAAAAAGATCGCGAAAGCAAACGGCAGATAATAATCTTAAAAACTAAGTTAAAACTTTTCAAAACAGAAAGCTCAAATTTAAGAATCAGAAAACACCTATAATCACACTCCTAATCAGTGCAATTAAGACAAAAAACAACACACACTTGTTCCTTGTTGTACATATGCTAGGAAATATGATTGCATACTAATTCAGAAATTAAATTGATCATAGAAAAGACATAAGCAGCAGAATATTCAAAGGCAAATATTCAAATCGTTTAAATTAATACCAAGGCCGGAAGAAAGTTGCAGTAAATATTCTTAAGTGAAAATTGTGGAAAAAGCTTGCTATCAAACTCTCAGTACTGCCTTATATTGAATAAAATCAAATGCAAACCAAAGAAATGACGAAAATCTAAGAAAAAGCTGAAATCGTTCATTTTTAACAACTGAAAAAATCAATATACCGAAAAAAATGTAGGTGCCAGGACAAAGATAGAATGATACTAACTAGAATGTGAACAATATGGGCACAATGTAAGGAACACGGTAACAAAAACGCATTCTTGATTTTTGGAAGTAAAAAATCAATAAAAAAAATTCAAGAAAAACGAATACATTGCATTGTTCAGCATTCAAGACATATAAAAAATAACTAATCATCCGATACAAAGATCTATTCTCCTCAAGAGAACAAAAAATAGGAAAAAAAAAAGAATTCATAAATACGAAAAATTGAAACATTTTTCAAAAAAGTGGTCAAAAAACTTTTAAGACTGCATGTATGAAAAAGTTTCAACTGTTTTTCAAAATCCTAACGCCAAAAAATGATTGAACTTTTATTGAAACGAAATTAAAGGCCCTCGTGTTGCACAAAAAGACTATTTCTAGCAATCACAACCAAAATACAAACAAAAAACTGACGAAAGGCGGAAAAAAACCACCAACATCGGATTAGCATATGTACAATTTTATGAAACAAAATTACATCGAGGTAGAAAGAGGCGTTGAGTATAGGAATTATCAACCAGAAGTTGCCATATTAACTGATTTTTGACAAAAAGACGGTTAAAAGATCCAAAAATGAAGACATTAATAGAAAAAAAGCCAAGAATTAACTAAAAAATCAAGAAATATGTGCCAATTGTCAACTTGAAATGCATTTTCAGGCTCTGCAAAACACTGTGGAATCAGTTTCCGAGGTTGACATTTCAATATAGTATCGAATAAACTTTATTTCTATAAGAAACCAACTTAAAAGCAAAAAAAAAGGGCCACTTAGTCCAAAAAACGGCTAAAACGGTTATCTATATGTGCCATTCAGTCAAAAACTACTTTTCAAAGTCAAAAAGTCATTCAATAAACGAAGCGCATGATCAAAAAACTTCTCTCGCTTAGCGAAAATCTGTTCACCAAGACAGCTTTTCTCACTTTCGCTTTTAGGTCAAAATGCCGCGTGAACAAATCTACTTCCTGTAAAAAAAAAAAAAAGACCGAGAGAAAACCAATACTCCTCTTCGAGTCGTAAAAAAAACCAAGAGAAGGCCAATAATAGCCTCAGCTATCGCTGTGCGGCTATTAAAAATAGCCGCAATAGACCCGTAGATCAGCAGTCTAAAAAAACAGTAAAAAAGACAGACCAAAAAAATTCGTCTTTTCATTGAAGGCTGATCTGTTATATTTTGATTAAAAATATGTATAAGTTATTGCTGCCTCTTTTAGCTGATCTTAAATAACCTTCAATTAGAGTGACACACACCCATTTGACCTTATCTCTTTGAATTAAAGTAAATAAAAGTCAATTTCAAAGTGAGGAAGTCATTTTTGAGAGTGAGGTAAGTCAAGTGTGACCAAAAATTTAATCACGCGCATGAACAAAAAACTCGCTCCACTAAGAGCGAAAAATGATGTCACACATGCAATTCAGTTGAAATTGCATGAACGAATGAACAAAAAGTGGCTGTGACGTCATATGGTCGTAACAAAAATCATGACGACGAAAAAAAAAAAAACCAAGAGAAGGCCAATAATAGCCTCAGCTATCGCTGTGCGGCTATTAAAAAACAACTGCACAAACTTATTAACTACACTCGGCAGATGTTTCCCCAAATTGAAATGATGGCATTCAACAAATTGTTTCTAGAAAATTAACCAATTAGGGCTTGATCATTAGCAACTAATATAAGAGCGCTAGATTAGTCTTCATAAATGAAGCACAAAATCCAAACTAATCTTTAATTCGCGTTCTATCGTTTCAAAAATCAGAGAAATCATGCTTTTCATATGGGAAAAAACTGCAAAATTATCGGAACAAATTTTTTCAACAATCTGAAACTGGGAAAAGGCACTTTGACGTCCAAGTGTTTCTTTCACTAAGTCAAGCAGAGATGCCAAATTTACCACCACACTTGTACACAAAAGTAAACGTTAAAATCGAGTTTGTCTATGACAAACTGGATGTTTTCGAATCCCAATTTCCAACGATCCGAAGTCGTTTCTTTTTTTTGTATCAATCATCAGTAGTTCTAGAAGCAGAAACACTGACAACAGCAATTAGAAAAGAAATCCGGATAAACGTTTGCAAGTTTTCCGCAAGCAACATTAAGTTGAGTCGCACATCAGCTCAACTTGATTAAGCCTACATCAATGCAAGCAAGTATTTGAATGCTACTAAAATTACTCCTGCTTAAAACAATTGGGACACTTTTATCCGGAGTCTCTCTAACTGCTGTTGTCAGTGCTTCTGAATTGCGACCTGTTAAACTTCTGATAACTATACGTGAAATGAAATATAAATAAAAAAAACAGGCGAAAAGACTTTGTATCTTTTATAAACTTCTGCTTCAAACACGGGATGATTAACATGTAAAACCTCAATTTTAACGTTTGCTTTTGTTGCCTAGAGTATGTCACAAACTTTCTCCACTATAAAAACATAACCTGAAGACACGACCATCACCCCCCCCTCACCGGCATTAGAATTAAAACAGAATTGAATTGAACTTTTTAACATTTTTTCGAAGTGTCAAACTACAACTACTGCATAACCGTCAAACATCGGATGGATTACTCTCGAAAGACAGGCAGGTCTTGATTTTAATTTCTTTTATAAAGAGGGTATCTAAATTTAGCTTTCTTTAGCCCGGAGGGTTAGGAGCAATCGCCCACTTAAGAGTTTCGTATGTTGTTAATTGATCTTAGTTCTGGACAGGAAACAGTCGATAAAAAAAACAATCCATTTAAAAATTTAAACGTTTAACCTTGTCAACATCAAAACAGTTCAAATTACAATAACTAAAAAATATTAATTAATTAGGTGGTGCTGAAAACAGCAGAATTTGCGATTCAAAACATTCCTGATTTTGTTTTCAAAATCTTAGAAAGTTTCAGAAGTTCGTACACAGGTAGCTCAAAAATTGATGGGATTTTGTTTTTTGATCTACAACTACGAACTTCTTTATGTTTTGGGAACCCAAAAACTATTCTGATTAGGAAATTTTGTTGATGTTGTAGTCTTTCAAGAACACTTTTGTTTGCCGTGCCATATATTAGAACTCCGTATTAATACTGTGGTTGAACGTATTGTTTATAAATTTTCATAAGTAATTCTTTTTGCAGATATTTCCTTGTTTGATATAAAATCGAAATGTTCTGGTAACATTTCTTTTGAACATAGTCTATGTGCTCTTCAAAAGTGAGTTTGTTGTCAATTTTAACAACTAAATATTTGACACATTTGCTCTCCTCTACTTCTTCCCCATTCCAAATAAGTTTTTTGTCTGATACGTTGTTGGGTCCTAGCAGAAGTAGTTGTGTTTTTTTCATATTTGGTGTCAGTTTACTCTCTAGCCAGCTGGAAATCAATTTCAGATCAATGGTATGTTCAGTTTGCTCATATTTGCCAAATGTGTTTGTGTCATCTGCGTATAACAGAATATTATTGTGCTTTGGTATGTCTACGATATCGTTTATATATATTAGAAACAGAAGTGGTCCTAATACCGATCCTTGAGGCACTCCGCACTCCATCTTTTAATTGAGGAAGATTTCCCTTTATGTCGAACGAATTGTTTGCGATCTTTAGGATAAGATTTGAGTAACTCTTCGATTTTGCCTCTCAAACCATATTTGGAACATTTGTCTAGCAATATGCTGTGGTCAACAGTATCGAATGCTTTTGAGAGGTCAAGCAAGGTACAATGAGCCGGGACATTTTTCTCTCTTAATCTCTGAATGTTTTCTAGCATTTCTGTTAAAGCATCGACTGTTAAATGGGTTTCAAACGTTCTACATATTTGTTTTCAAAGGTTTTTGTTTTTAGTATTTCGACAATCTGATCAAATCAATTTTGTTCAAGGCAACATGTTGTTCAACTAGTAATTTAGTGTTAAATCTCGACTTTTATGTTTGTCGCGCGTTGAAGGTGGGCTTGCGCAGAATTATGTGCGTGTCTTCTATAGTCATAATTTTTTCTCTAAAGCATTGGTTTATAATACCTTTAATGAAACACAGCACTCGGCCAACTGTTGTCCCACCGGGCAAAAACTCCCTTGAAGTTCTAATATTCTCGTGGTCTTATTCATTCTAAATTATTGGATCTTATTTTATATACCTGAAATGAATCAAAGTCGAAATAATGAAATCAATTTGGCTAAAAAAGATGACACAAACAATGCATTCAGCAATACAAACTTTGCCATGAATGTCTTATGTACAACAAAAAATACAATTGAAAGTATTTTATTCCACTACATCACCAGGATTTGAACAACTCGAAAGCGATGTAGAAGATGGACTCAAACATGCTGGTTTATCTTAACGTTTAATCTTTGTTAAATACGATCAACA
The DNA here is from genome assembly GCF_964194025.1 of Convolutriloba macropyga. Classification (NCBI taxonomy): domain Eukaryota; kingdom Metazoa; phylum Xenacoelomorpha; order Acoela; family Convolutidae; genus Convolutriloba; species Convolutriloba macropyga. The sequence goes on along the minus strand of NC_134478.1, from coordinate 14,749,296 downwards.
ATTTTTGCTTTAGAATGAAAAAGGATGCAACATATCAAACAACAGTTAATAAAGAAATTTCAAAAAAAATTACAAACTTAATGAAGACAAAATTAATACATTTATTTCACTAAAAAACTGGTACATCACACAGTTAAGAGTCTACTGAGCAAATTAGCACCTATAGAACAGCACTAAGCATGCAAAGGAGACAAACAGGTCTGAAAAATTCAAAAACAGGAAAGACTAAAAACATACAATAACAGGCCAAAAATTGATTAAGTTTGATCGATTTTCTGAAAAATAATCAACGCAAAGCCAATTCTAATAAAAAATCAAAAGTAATCAAAGTTAAGACAACAATGCCGTTATAAACTTAGTAAATCTCGGAAACTGTAGTTCGAATGTAAATGCAAATATGTTTTATCTCCATATATAAAGGAACGTTTAAGCATTAGTACGATCAAGCAACCAGTGAAACTTAGACAGCAAGATTTTTTCATGTTCATTTAACAAGGTTTTTTCGTTTGATGTCGTTGACGTCATTTCGGTTCGTATTCAGTCAACGATTGTCCTGCAACATTTCCTGCAGCCCAAAAAACTTTCCGTGAATTTCACTATTTTGAGAAAAAACAAGGGCGCCTAAAACCTTTTAGGTCAAATTTGTTTCTTAGAAGCAACAGCATTGATGAATATGTCACTTAGAGTTCACAAAAGCAATTGAACCAAACAAAAGTGAAGCTCAAACTTTCCCTTCAATCTAGCCTCTCGTCATTCTTACCCCAACCCCAACTCTTTCTCCCTTTCTCGGGTCGATAAATAATAGCATATATATATATATATATATATATATATATATATATATATATATATATATATATATATATAAATATATATATATATATATATATATATATATATATATATATATATATATATATTTATATATATATAT